>NW_024962264.1:14111787-14138349 GCF_019238085.1 Lagopus leucura | reverse complement strand
TTTTTTTTCTTTTTTTTCTTTTTCTTTTTTTTCTTTTTTTTTTTTAAGCCAACCGTTATTAGAAACTGTAAGTTTGCTACAAGTATTGTACCAGATTTTGTCATTGTTTTTTGTTCCTTTATTAAGTTTTGGTTCAAAACACTCTCAAGTCTATGATTTAACAGAGATTCAACATTTATGTTGCAAAAAGGCAACAAAAGCCATAAATAGATAAAACCATAGAGACTTTTTCCAAGAAGTAAAAAAACGAAACAAGTCTAGGAAGCCAGAATTTGAGTGATATTTAAAAAATGATTTGAATACGATGCTTCTGTTAATTTAATATTGTTACATGACTTCTTGACTTTTTTTTTTTTTCTGTTGGGAAACTGTTTATGCTGCAATGGGCATGATTGTCTGGAGATGAAATGAAATGTGTGTGTTTGGGGTGGGGGGAGGCTGGACTATATCTGCTCAGCTGTTGCTCCGAAGCTGGAGTTGTGCGTGGTCATGCATTGTGGTTTGTTTTTAAATAACAAATTCTGCTTCCCAGGGATGCCTGAGCTGGATGAGTACACAATGGAAAGGGTCATAGAAGAGTTTGAACAACGATGCTATGATAACATGAATCATGCTATTGAAACAGAAGAAGGACTCGGGATTGAATACGATGAAGATGTTGTCTGTGATGTCTGTCAGTCTCCAGATGGAGAAGATGGCAACGAAATGGTGTTTTGTGACAAATGCAATATTTGTGTGCACCAGGTATGGCAGCTAGGGAACTGAAAGGAAGTGTAGGGGTGGTAACAGAAACAGGTAGCCCAACTGCTAAAGATGATAGATTGGATTTTTCCAGTGACAGATGCTGATCTTCTAAGCTGGTGCAGACTCTCTGTTGAGCAATGGGATGAAATCAGAAATGACAGAATTGAGAAATTGTGGCAGGTTAGAAGCCTTTTTAGCATGGAACAGCAGATACAATTCTGGCATACCTGTTTTCCTGGCTGCTTCTTAATATGGAAGATGCCTTTTTTTTCAGCTTGTCCTTCCTTCAGACTCAAAGGGATTTACTTTGTCACTCAGCATTTGGAAGCTGTGTTGTTCATAGGCAAGAGTGGCATTTACTTGCACATGTTTCTTAGATGTATTTGTACAAACAGTAAAGAAATACTTCTAAGAAAACAGTAAGGTATGAATCTTACCTACAAACTGTAAGGTATTTTACGAAGTACTCTTGAGAGTAATCTTTATGTTTTTAGACCTGTAACAGTTTCATTTTAGTCTCTGATCACATAAAATCCAACAATTGAAGGTTAAATTGAGACTACAGTGGAGGTCTCCATAAAGACAGTTTTTGGGGTGGTTGGGGGGAGTGATTTTAGTTGCTTATTTTGCACTTTTCCTTCTGAATAAGAGGGAAGAAAAAGTGCTTTGGAATAACATTGGGTATCACGCAGCAGTGCTCTTGAATTGGTAGTTGTCATCTTGTGAAATAGATACAGCCCATTTCCTGGTACGTGTAGTCTTTGTGACATTGAACTTCATCCTCTCTCATTGCTTGCGGAGCTGTCTGTTGGCATTTGCCGCACTCTTCAGTGGGGTGAACAAATTCCTGATTGAAGAATGGGCATTGTTCTTTTGTGTAAGAACTCGTCATTACTTCTGTCAGTGAAAGGTCTGTGAGAGAAGTGAATGGGTCATGTGTTTGGCTAAGTGCATGAAGGTGTCCTGAGATTCTTTACAAACTGATGTTTCTGATGTTATCAATTCCATGGGAATATCTTAAGAGTTTTGAAAGACAGTGTGTAAACAGCTAAGAAGTAGCATAAATGTGTGCTGTATCCTCTGTCTTCTTTCTCTTTCCTACAACTGAGTACAGGCCTGTTACGGTATCCTGAAGGTGCCAGAAGGCAGCTGGCTGTGCAGGACCTGTGCTCTTGGTGTTCAGCCCAAGTGCTTGCTGTGTCCCAAGAAGGGTGGTGCCATGAAACCGACCCGCAGCGGCACCAAGTGGGTTCACGTCAGCTGCGCTCTATGGATTCCAGAGGTAGGCACTGACCTGCTAGAGTGCCCATGTTCAGAGAAGCAGATTTTGGGAGAGAAGAATCCGTCTGAAACATTGTCCAGTCTACTGTGTGTTGCTGCAGGGATGAGCATAGATATATATGGTACTTCTTAACAAGGTGGTATCAAAGATTTTCATTTAGATGTAAAATCTAGCAGGATGATCTGAAAAGTAAGTAATTACGTTAACCTTTGTCAATCAGAATTGGCTGTCAGAAGGGATAACTGCTGGCAAGGCTCGTTTAACAAATGCACAAATACCATTTTAGTTTGTAAACCAAAATTGAGGAAAAGTTGAAATGTGACAGTGAGAATTCCTATGGGTTCTCGTAATTGAAATACTCATCCTCTGCAATAACTTTAAATTGATGGTGTTCATTGTGAAACTCTTTTCATGCGGTGAGGAACTAATTTTTTAGAAAGCTGTACTTCAGTTCCTTACAAACTGACTAGCTTTGAACTTGCTCATTTTAAGATTTCTTTGAGATTGCTTCCTTTTTCAGTTATAGGTGTAATAATCACTCTGTTTTTTAATATTTTTTTTCTCTTAGGTGAGCATTGGAAGCCCAGAGAAGATGGAGCCCATTACCAAGGTTTCTCATATTCCCAGCAGTAGATGGGCATTGATATGCAGCCTTTGTAATGAAAAAGTTGGTGCTTCCATACAGGTAATTTAATAACACGAGTGACTGTGTTTCCTAGTTTTTTAGGAGATAAGCCTGATGCGTATCCACAGTCAAACTTTGATTTCATGTTTGCTTCTATGAACTTAACTGCGCTCAAAGTGCTTTTGAAAGTTACTGTGCTCTTTCCTTCTAGTAAAGTTGTAATAAAAATAACCAAGTTAACCCAGGGACTTCTAATTTCTAGATTGGCTGGTAGGTTTATTAGTACTGAAATTAAAATTTGTTGAGTAGAGGAAAGAAAATATATTTCTGTGATGTATCATGTACAGAAATGAAGTTTGAATCCTGAATGCTTCTGTTTTGAAACCCTTGTGAATGTCTATTGGTGATTTATAAGGCAAGTTGGATACTTCAGTGAGAGTTTTACATTGCCTGTAACAAGTAAAATCTGGGCATGCTCAGCACCTTTAGAATTTAAGTCAGTGGAAGTGAAAATCTTTATTTTGATGATTGATCTAGTTGTGTTGTAGGTACTAAACATTGGAGTGATTGGGTTTTCAGGATAGCTGGGATTAGAGTGATTTCAATCTTGGCTTTTATTGCAAAGGAGGCAGTGAAACTATGGGCCTTTCTTTTTTTTCTGTACTTTATTGTTGGTCCAGCTTTTATTTTACTGAAGACAGTATCTGATCACATAATACCAGGCCTTTGAACACTAAGAAAGAAAGATTGCTCTACTGATCTGCCCCAAGATTCAAGTAAGCCACATGCTGAGGAAATGGGCTCCATTTCCTCCATAGGTTGTGGGTAGATTCTGGAGCTCTTGGTGTTTCCAGGGGGAGGAAAAAAAAACCAAAACAACAACAAAACACGGCCTCCTGGCTGTAAATTTCCTAGCTCACATTGCTGTAGATGCAGTGCCACATTATCATTCTGGCTTCTAGTACTCAACTGAGCTCAGCTTTGATGACATAAAAATGTTTAAATTCTTGAGTGTTTCCTTTTCTTCTGCGTTGAGTCATTTGGTGACACTGTCTGAAGAAGTTGTAAAACAGCAACACAGCAGTAGTTTCAATGAAACCTGTCAGTCTGTTTCCATTCAAGGAATGTATAAAATAGTGGGTTTTAAGTAGAGAAAATAAATCTGTCCACAGTATATAAATTTGTAAACAGACTGCCTCCTTGCAGATCTGTCCCTTTTCTCTTGGCAGTTGTTACCAAGAGAAACTGTTTTGTCCATTCTCCAGACCTGTTTTGAGGAGTAACGGTAGTAGTTTAAGTTGAACACTGATCAGCTGTGTGTGTATGACGGAGAGGGGTGTCCTTGCATAGCTCCTCTGGTAACACCTCTCCCTTCTGCTGACATACACAATGATTGCCCCTTTAGACAGTTCAAAATTTGAAATTATAGAGGAGACAAGAAAAATTCCAGTTTTTCCTGACATCTCAAAGGAATTGTGTAAAAATTTTGGTATCGTTAAAGCTAGGAATGAGAAATACTTAGATTTGTGTTGTGAAATCTTAAACAGCAGACAAAAATGTTTTACCAAAAAAGAAGTTACTATGCTATACTATGCTATGAAGGAATAGCATTACCTGGCTGAACTGGGGGGGGTGGAGGGGAAAGGAGAGATCCTCTGGAGTGCAGTGTTAGGACATGTTCATGGTAACTAGAAAAGCAGGCAGCTGATGGTATGCATCAGGCTGGGCAAAAACAAAGCTGTGTGTTCTCCTAAGTCCTGCAGATTTTTTTCCAGTGATGCAGAATTGTCCCTTTCCTCCCAGTGAAGCATCAGCCTCACTAAGACTTAAGTTCTCTAAATGATAGCAGCTTAGAAACTGGCTGAAGTATTCTTTTGTACAGTTTGATTCTGCTTTTGCTCTGTTTGTTATTAACAGAGGAAAAGCCAAAAGGTGGTTTTTTTTTGGTTTTTTTTTTTTTTGGTTTTTTTTTTGTTTTTTTTCCAATTACTTTTTTTATATTTATTATTGAATGTTCATTGGAAACTTTTGCAGTAAAGTTTTTTAGTATACTCTTCATATGGCATCTGGCTGCTGAATCAACCTGAGCAGGTAAACCCAGGAAAAGATATTTGGCTTCTTTACAAAGTGCTGTACAAACATCCAGGCACAATGCATTTTTCTTTAAGGTTAGATGGCTTGAGTTAAGCACAGTTAACATCTGTAACATTGATTTCAACCTCAAATTCTTTTCACTTGTGGGAGAGGTGTGAGTTGATGCGTGTGTGTGTGTATTTAAATCTTTCAGTTTATGACTGGTAATAGCTATGACAGCATTTTGCAAGAAGAAGTTACTTAAAACTGAAATGAAGTGCTGAATCATCTGAACAAGTGCCCATCACTCCAGGGAACAGATGGTTCGCTGGGAAGGAAGAAAAAAATAAGAAAAAAGAATTCTCATTCTCTTGTGCCCCATGTGAAATGAAGGCTGTAGCAATTGAAAGAGTGATTGACCGTGGTGTAATATTTGACATTATAAACTTTTGGCAATGGGAAAAAATGTAACCCATTCAGCTGAGGCCTTTTGGGTAGCATGGGTCCAAGTGCTGGGAAGACTTGAATTAAGAGCATCAAACTGGCCTGGAGCCGGCAAGTTGTATTTTCCCTCTCTCACGCTGACACAGTGGAAGGGGGAATGTTTTGCTTTGTGTAACACTGTTCTCAGCAAGTGGCTGCAGTCAAGGTAAGAACACTCCTCTTGTGGGTTTGCTGATTATCGAATGGGGGGATTGAGCCAGGGAGGGATTAACCACTCCTGTCCCACTGGGCCACTTGGTTGTTGCCTGGCCTGAAAGCACTAAATTGCAAGTCTAATTAAAAGAGAGCCAAAAGTACAGGCTGCTTGGAAGCAGAGGCTGTTAACAGGGTCGATTCTTTCAAAGCAGTCCTGGCTGCTTAAATAGTTTTAGGCAGTGTGGCTTCCTAAGTTTATGTTTGATGAGTTTTAATCTAATTTCTGCAGTGTTCAGTGAAGAACTGCAGAACAGCCTTTCACGTCACTTGTGCATTTGACCGTGGCTTGGAGATGAAGACCATACTGGCAGAGAACGATGAGGTGAAATTTAAGTCATACTGTCCCAAGCACAGCTCCACCAAGAGAACAGATGATGAGACCTTCAATGACCACCTGTGTCAAGAGAATGGGAATGGGATTCAGGACAGCTCTCTTCCTGCCCACATGGACCCTTTCCACAGCATGGATCAAAACCAGGAGGAAGCCCACAGAGTCAGTCTCCGCAAGCAGAAGCTCCAGCAGCTGGAGGATGAGTTCTATACTTTCGTGGAGTCTCTGGAAGTGGCTAAAGCACTGCGGCTGCCTGAGGAGCTGGTGGGATTCCTTTACCAGTACTGGAAGCTGAAAAGAAAAGCCAACTTCAATAAGCCATTGATCACCCCAAAAAAGGATGAGGAGGATAATCTGGCGAAACGAGAGCAGGATGTTCTATTCAGAAGACTACAGCTCTTCACACATCTACGGCAAGATCTGGAGCGGGTAAGCTCTGTGCTGCCTGTGGTTGCGTAACGTGCACTGGGCTTCATAGCTGAGTTTCTAAACAATATGCCCAGTTATTGCCATTGTGTGCAGGCACTACATGCTGTGTCCTAAATCAAAGTTGTATTGTCAGCCTGGTAAAAGACAGTTAACACTAAATTTTGGGTTATGCCAAGTACCATTTCCAAACAGAGGCTTAATTCGCAGGGCTCTTAGTCTGCAGCATGCAGTATCCATGTAACTGGATTGTGCATTTAGGCTTTTTTTTTTTTTTTTTTTTAAACTGATTAAGGCCAATGGCTGTGGAATGTACCACAACCCCCACAGGGAGCCTTTTCAGTCAGTAAGGGCTTTCTCTGCTCCTTTTTGCCCAAGGAGGAAAGTATATGAAACTTACCTTGACTTGGGGCCAGCCTGATTTTCGTTTACACAACATTGAGAGATGCTTCTGTTCAGTGTGTTCAAGATTTATCTTCCCTTCGGTCTGTTAAATAAATTAAGTTTATCATTAGGTTCTCTGGATCTTAAATTATTATGTGAGTATGCTTTTGGTTTTTAAAGTGTGGTGTCAAAACAGGATATGTTATTCTAGCATTGATTTTACATTTTACAACTCTGTTCTCACTGATAGATACATCTGTCACTTCCCACCCATGAATGGAAGGAAGAGTGATCAGGTTGGCAAATCCCTCCAGTTAGATTAAGGTCCATACTAAAGTTGATTGTTTTTCCTCATGTAAGAGATTCTGATAAAACAGTTATCCTATATGTGTTGGCCCTCCTACAGTTCTGTCTACCTAAAAAGCAGTTCTGTAGGAAATTCAAGTAAGCCTTGCACAGCTTAACACCTTTGGGAGAAAGAGAGCAAAAAGTATTAAAAGAGAGAGAGAGATCATCCATTGTGGGTCCAGCACCAGGCCTGGCTATGAAGGTGTTCTGTGTGACAAAGAAAACAAGCAGCAGCAGTTGCCCTGAGCAACCCCTATTTATAGTATCATAGTAAAAAGGGAAGGGACTTTTTTCCCCCACACCACAGCCCCATTTTGGAATTGAAGTTGAATCCAGCACCAGGGTTGGTTGGAAGACAAGACCTGAGCCACATCTTGACCGAGACAAATGGACGCCAGCCAAACCAAAGGAGGTGGCACTAGACATCTTTCTGTGACTTGATTGTTTCTCAGACATTGTTCTGGACCTTTCCAGGAGTGTTGAGACATCAGTCAAAAGAAGGGAAGAAGCATCTAGCCTCCTCCTTGTGGCTTTACTGCCTCTTGAGTGTGGACTCATATTAAGAGTCACCTGGGGCTCATCCTTTATAACATCCAAGTGAAGTTGGTTGCTAAAAAAAATAAATAAATTGGTTTTTGATCCTCTTCAGGAAAATGCCTGTTAGATTTTGCTATGAATGACATCAGTGACAGTGTCATCCATCCAGAAACGTTTTTAAGTGGTGTCATCTAGTTCATCTAATAATTAGTAGTTTTGTGGACATATCTGTTGTTCTGTGGCTGGATCACATAAGGCAAAGAACAAAGGACCATGGACTGTATCAGGCAGGGTCTTGGCAGAGGAATCCCTTCTAATTCAAAGCCACAGCATAATAACAGTGATGTAATATTTGTAATACTGGCTGTGGAAGATCTGGAAGTCTAATACAGCAGAACTTCAGCAAAAAAACTCACGCATTAAAATAGACCTGCTCCTTAATCATAGAATAGCTTGGGTTGAAAGGGACTTCAAAGATAATCCAGATGTTCCAGCAGAACGTCCTTGCTGTGGGCAGAGTTGCCAATCACTAGCTGAGGCTGCCTGGTCTCGGTGTCCAACTGAGGTAATCAAGGAGAACACTGCCTGTACTTCTGATACCTTCAACATCCTTCTAAAGGACATAAAGTCTCTTAATATCTTGTAATTTCCCAGTTGCGGCCTCCTGTGACCCAGCTTGAGAGAGCAGGAGCAGATAGTTGTCCTCTGGCTCTAAGAGCCCTGGTCTGATCCTTGTAGTCAGTGGTTGGACTAACACGGTTGTCCCTTTCAAGGTTTGAACTGTTACCTGCACCCCATCCTCTTTACATCCCTTTGTATCTGTTGCTTAGGAGCGCTTCGAGAGCAAGGGAGTGGCTCCTCCTGTTCCAAGAAGAGACATGCATCCAATTTCCCTCATGCTGCATGGCTTTTTGCTGTCTGGCTGCTGAGGGCTGGAAGTCTGCTTAGCTTCTTCCCCTTGCAGGGACTTAAGGCAGGGCTATTGGTCTGCTTGTGTGACTGCACAGTACCACGTATCGATCTCTCTCTCTGATTGCTGAATATTTCTCAGCATGGTGATTTTCTCTGGCAACCTGGCCCCCTGTTCAGGGTAGATAGAGTTCATCTAGCTGTGCACACCCAGGACACCCCCTTCTGCCCTCTGGCCCTTGGGGAACCCCCAGATTCTGGAATCCCCACAACCAAAAGTCTGGGCAGCTTTGCTCTGTCGCTCCTTGGAAGGTCCATCTGCATGCACGTGTCATTCCAGGGCTGTTGTTGCCCTCCAGTCTGGGTTTCGCTTCAGCTCAGCTACTGCATCAGGTGGTCACCATGTTTGTTTCAATACGGTATGGCTCTCTGCTGCTTCCTGACAGGAAGGAACTTTCTCCTTCATTGCCTGCGCTGTCTCCCTCCCTGTGCCAGTCTTCTAAAAAACCAAGAGACAATCAAAACAGTCACCTTGTTACTATTTCCAGTCCCTGCTGCCTCCCTTGTGCTGTGCTGAATAGAAAGGTCTGCCTTCACTTTGATCACTCCGTGGGCAGTGGTAGGGTTATCAGAAAGAGTGATTCTGCTGAACAGCTCTTCACTTTTTATACTACTAGTAAAGCATAATTTCCTCTTGGTTCAAGCAATAAGAAACAAATAATGCTGAGCTATTTGAGAACACTTAAGCATTTTCAGCATTCCTCTAAATTTGCTCTAAATAAATATAATTCAAGTATTGTCTGAAAAGTAGATCTGTCACCTGATGTGCAAATGTCAGTAGTCACATGCTCAGGAGTATGTGTAGTCAATTTGCAGTATTCCACAGGCATAAAACCTGGTTTCACCTGCCCACAAAGGGGTCTTTGGATCTTGGGATTGCTTTTGACACAAATTTCACATCATTGTGTAACACTCCTAGTGATCAGCATCATAATGATTCCTACAGTGTATCTTTTCACTGCTTCAGGTAAAGCTTCAGTTCCCATATTTGTCATCTTACGAGTTCACTCCATTAATTCTTTCATCATTTGCAGAGTTACAACACGCTGTCCAACTGTAGTTACCTATCATCCCTGTCCAACTGTAGTTAGCTGTCATCCTTCAGCATTCTTCATGCGTTTCAGTAGCTTAGCCAACTTGTTTTTTTCCTTATATTTAAGGTTATCAATATTTTAAGTTCTTACTGTGACTAAGGCTCCTACAGTTGTTGATAGAGCAGTTGTTTTTGTGGCTTCATGTGCTTTTCCATTTCCTCTAACTATATTGGTTTGTCCAGATTGATGTGCTTTGCAGTGTGTCACTGCTATTTCTTTTGGTTTATTAACTGCTTGAAGTAATTTCATAATCTCTGTACTACAACGTGTAGGATTTCCTTGTGAAGATAGCAGTCCTCATTCTTTCTAAATTGCACTATCAGCTTGTATTATTCCAAAAGCGCATTTTGAGTCAGTGTAGACATGAGCCTGCTTTCCTCCTGATAGTTCCAGGGCTTGAGTTAAAGCAATTAATTAAGCTTTCTGAGCAGATGTGTTCACTGGTAGCAGTTTTGCCTCTATTACCTCTTGCAGACTAACAGTGGTGTACCCAGCCTTCTGTTCTCCTCTCACAGAAGAGTTGCATCCATCAGTAAACAGCTCCCAGCTGGGATTCTGTTAAGGAGTAACCTTCAGGTCTGAATAGCTGGAGTATACCTGTTTACAAACTATTAAACAATCATGTGCCAGTTAACTTTCACGTGAAGATAATAATGATGCTGGATTTGGGGCACTGCACGCTTTGATAGCGATATCCTCTTGTTTGAGGAAGTACTGCTTGGTATTGTGCCATCCTGCTTAGGAATAACCAATTGTGTCCTTTATGCTCCAGCACCATTACAACAGCATGTGGTACGCTAACAGTATTGTTCAGTCCCAAGGTCAATTTTCTTGCCTCTTATATTAACAGCACAGCAGACTGACCCTTGTATGTAGCCTCCCATTGTTCTCCAGAGCCTTTTCCAGCACAATTATTTTCCTCTGGCAAAAACAAAGTGTTCAACAGCACTTTTATATCTCTTATCTGGAGTGTGATTTTCAACTATCATTTTAAAAGATCAGTATATTTTCTCCGGGTTTTCACAGTAGGATCCAGCAGATTCTTTTCAATTCATCAAATCTGAAGTAGAAAAAGGAGCCTCGACGTGCCATTCTGGTTCTATTGCCTGTCACAGTGGTGCCAGTACTACAGGGTTCTGTTGTGCTCGATTTGTACATGCAGTGGGACTAACTTCTCTATTCCATTCACTGCTGTTGCCTCTCTTAGTCATCAGTGACACATCTTCTTCATCCCTTTTGTTTGTTTTTTTTTCCAATATTGCAAGCAGAACAACATTGAGGTAATTTCTTATTGTCATCCATTACCATTAAGATATTGAAGTTAGATAACAACAGTTGACATTTTTTCCTTGTTTTGTGATCATTTTTCAAAGAAAAATCTGCATATGGGATGTCACCCTCATTATCCTGCCTTCTGCAAACTTAATAATTTCCAAGATTGTATTATGATTCAAATTTGGCATTTCTGGCCATTCTCCTCATCCTCCAATTTATATTACAGCCACTGTTGAGTACAATATTCTCTTAATTTTTTCTGTTAGAGGATCCCTACCACACTTATTCCTGTGTTTGAGGATGTATCCTCGTAGAGAGCAAGAGAGCACCCCATAGACTGTCCTGTTCCCATACTGTTACTCACAAAGAATGTTTTTACCAACCGTGCTTTCATGCACTCCAGTCATCACTGTCCAAACATGCACAATGCTTACAAAATAACTTTACCTAACATTACCATGCTCCGTGCAATGTTTCTTTATCGTGCACTGCACCTTAGAGTCGCCTATCACTCCAGACAGGGAGATGAACAATAGATTGGTGCATGCTTGGAGTTCAGAGAACATTTTTTCTCCTCCAGCAGCCAGCAAGTCTATCCACGCAAAGCTTCACAGCTGTCCCATCGGGGTCTCCAGAAAACTGCTTTCTGAAAAGTAGATTCAGTGCCTTGTGTTCAGTATTTCAATGAAAGCAACATGTCTCAGGAGAGACATTGCTTTTTGGTCTATGGATGTGATCTTTGCTATTATAACGAAGGTGGTTCAGCTAAGGATACATGGACCTTGAGTTTTCTTGCCAAGTTGGCAACATCCTCAAAGCATCCTGATTTATGTTCTCCTCAAGGCCTACTGGCTCTGGGATGTCTCTGCTTAAAGGATGCCAAGATGCCAACTGTTTATTCTTCTGATACCCACTACAATGTTAGCTCAGTTTTTAGAGTAAGCTTTCATTGCAAGTGTTCATAGATGTTACTTCGGCAGTGTGAGCCTCCCAAATCTGATAAACCACCAGGTAAATGGTATTTGAGACTGTTTCTAAGAAGTATTGTGGAGACTCATCCACTTTTGATGCCTTCTAGGTGCGTAATCTCACTTATATGGTGACTCGACGGGAAAAAATCAAGAGATCAGTTTGCAAAGTTCAAGAACAGATATTTAACATCTACGCAAAACAGTTGGAACAAGAAAGAGTTTCAGGTATGCTTCAGCATTGTCTTTTTCGCATGACAACACAGGCATAGGCACTGAAGTGCTTGGTTAGAGTCTAATGACTGATTTTAAAGGACAAGCAAAGCCTCATTTATTCTCATATATATATATATGAATATGATATATGAATATTCTCATACGTATGATTCTATCATATGTAGTCTACCATGCATCAGCAGATTGAAAAAAGAAGATAAAAATGTGCATAGCTCTAATGGAGGGCACATTGCTATAGAAACTGGCAAGCCTGTGTTATCCTTGGAGTACTGAATGGCTTGCTGCTTCAGGTCCTGTCAGTTGTGATTCTTCAATGAGTCCTTTTGACTGAGAGACCATGACTTACACTCAAGTGCCATATGGTATCTCCTGGGTTTATGCTTTATTAGTGCCCCTGCATTCGTATTTAGTGTGTGTTTCTTTGCATCGTAGGGTAGTTTGAAACATACTTTTTTTGCCTAATCTCACTGAAAGTAGTCTTTCCTCCTAAAGGAGAAACTTCAGTTACTGTATTAACTTGGATTATCCTCAAAGTATTCAGTAACAAATTAATTTTAGATAGAATCAATCACATGGACTTGCTGATGGCTTATTTTACCCCAGCTGTGGAGTTTCTATGTCTTAATGCATGTAACAGCACTAGGAATTGTATTTGCTACAGGTAGAATTGGTGTAGGATGGCTATGGGGAAGACAGCAGCATGAACAGTGTGTTGTGAAACCAGGACGTAGCCACATAGTCATGATGTAAAGGTGCTGGATAACCAACCAAAAGCCCATTTACACTGAAGAAACTTGACTGGCAGAAGTAGTGCTAAAATATGTACTACTTAAAAGCGGTTTTTGCCTAGACATGGATTGCTTGACTTCAATCTAATTTGTTTTTACCTTTAGGTGTGCCTTCATTCTCCGCAGTGGAAAATGCAGTGTTGTTCAATAGTCCATCTTTGGGTCCCAATGCCCCTAAGATAGAGGATTTGAAATGGCATTCAGCATTCTTCAGGAAACAAATGGGCACATCTCTGACACACTCTTTGAAAAAATCACATAAAAGAGATAGAGTAAGTAATAGCTCTGGGAACAGTAGCAAATCCACGCTGAGGCAGCCCAGCCAAAGGGGAGATGGTGCAGCTCCAGGAAGCTTTTTAAATTTTGACAAGAGCTTTGCAGAAACACGGATTGTATCAGCACAGCAGAAAAATGGCATAGTTATGCCAGACCACAGAAAAAGAAGAGACAATCTTCCACAATGTGAAGTAATCAAGACAGAACTAAAGGAAAAAACTAAACAAAACCACAAACCACTGAGACCCACAGAACTCTCTCAGAGGCAATCAGAAAACAAAAGGGCTGTGAACCACTCCAGTGGTAGGTCTGCACCTGGCACACGGAGGGACATAGTGCCTAAATGCAATGGGGGTCTTGTCAAAATAAACTCCAATCAGACAGTAGTTAAAGTGCCTACGACACCCACGAGCCCAGTGAAAAACTGGGGCGGATTCCGAATTCCAAAGAAGGGGGAGAGGCAACAGCAAGGTGAGAGTCCAGAGGAGACCTGCCGCCAGAACTCCAGTTACCCCTACCTGGGCGTGGGCAGAGTTTCACCGAAGGATAGGGCAAAAAGCAAGCCGAAGCCTGACAGTGAGAATGATGGGTACGTCCCTGATGCTGAAATGAGCGACTCTGAAAGCGAAGTAGCTGAAAAAAAGTGCAGACAGCAGAGGCTCAGCCCAAACAGCACTATCAGCAGAAGGACGGACATTATTAGGAGAAGCATCCTGGCATCCTGACCGGCAATGGGGCACCGTGGTCAGTGGTCACTGCCTACAAACCAACTTCACTTTATTTATTGGTGTGAGAGGGGAGAGTTCTTAGACATGGCTACAGACCGACAAACAGATAACCCATTATTCCTGAGCTGTGTAAACATGTTTACATACACTTAAAGCTGGATTGTTTTGTTCCCCCAACCCATTCTGTGACCAGTTTGAATCTCCTTTATTTGAAACTTCCCTGAGTAAGCAGAGAATTGGCATCACTACTAAAACAGGATTTGTGATAAACACTAAAGTAAGTCACAAAATCATCTAGGGGGATAGGGTGGGTGGTGGAGAATTAGGCAGCATCATCCCTTTTCTCTAAACTGCACTGTTAAAATTCTCTTTCCTTCCCCTGTTTTCTGAAAAAGCACAAGCTCTTAATTTAACTAAGTGTGTATTGAATCAAAGATGGTTATTTATTTAACCATATTGCACTGCTATTCCCTGCTACAAAAGGTCAGTTGCCTTGGATGGTGGTAGGTCTTTGTCCTCACTTTGCAGAATGTTTGTTGCTGCATTCGGTTTGAGCACAAGTGGCAGCTTAAAACCCTCTGTAAGCTACAGAGTTGATGGGTAAGTACAAGACCGAGATGTTAAACTGGAAAAAAAAGAAAGGAACAGATCAGGGTTGCAGCTGCCTTACACTGCAACAGATTAAAAGTTCTCAGACTGAGAGTGTGTGGCTTAGTTCTGAGAGAGGGGCCAGGCTCACAGGTTACTGTGAATAACCTGTAGAATAACCCGTCAGCATTTCGTTACCTGCCTCCTGAACACCTTGACAATTCAAGCAACAAAATGCTAAGGCACCAGTCAGTAGGATTGCCCAAAACCCAGCACATATGCACTAATGGTAACGTATTGGGAAAACCCAGCTTATGACACTAAAGGGTTACCTTAAAATGGACATAAATATATATTTTTAAATGAAATGGAGAGGCAATAAATTGTGATTAGCCCTTTACAGTCAAATGAAGAAAAGTTATTCTATTCTGGACTAGATTTGATGGAAGAGGGAACTCATATGCATACTTTTTTAATAATTGCAAATGGCAATAACGAGAAAGCTATGAGCAATAATATTAACAGTTCATTATGATACTTTTTTTGTAGAGTGCACATGTAACAGTGGATTCTTAGGAGCCTGTAAATTTTGGAATTCTGCGTAGATTTAACTTAGGTATGCACTGGTGAAACGAAGGTTTCAGCTGCAATGAGTTAGAGAAACACAGGCATAAAGAACAGGAGCCCAGCCTGCTGTTAACCACACTCACTTGCATTTTATTGTTAGACCCTTGCCTCTCGAGCAGGGAAGATTTTAAAGTACAGTAGAACTCTGCCGTAACTGAGTCTTCCAGAGGATTCAATCAGAAAAAGGCTTATTAACACCCTGTCTTGCTATGCAAGTTGTAACTACTTAAATATTGCAACAGAATGTATCCCTGTCGTTTATGTTTCAAAACTCTGAAGTCTCAACCTTTTGATATCTTCTGGGGTGATGCTGAGGAAAGGAAGTTTGGTTTAACACGGTGTTTTTTTAAAAGACCATTGCTGGACCCAGGAATTTGGATTGACCTCATGACTTGCACAGATTGAAGCCCAACAGGGCACTGGTGAATGTGACATTACGTAGTTGCTTTTGGGATCTGTTAAGATAGAAGTACTGGTGTGATCAAAAAGCAGCAGACAGACGGAAGGTAACTGCAGGTAGCTCTACCTGACGTACAGCTACACATTTAAGGCAGGCATTGTTTCGGTAAGAAGCTCACGACCACGTGGGGAATTCTTCAAGCCATAGATGGAATAATCTAAATTCTGATTCTAGCGTGTAACCTCGCTCCGGTGTGAAAGAGGTACCTTGTGAATTTGCACTATTCCGATTGCTAATGTTGTGCAGAATGAATGCCTTACCTGTTTTGCTCCCCGATGTTTAGGTTTATAAGCTTTCTAATGTTTCGAGTTATGCTGAACCAAAACCAAAAAGCGCTTCCCCCATCCCCATTCCAAGAGCAGTCGGATGGCTGCAGGATGGCCAGCTCGGTAGGATAGCTGTGTCCCCAGCGCTCAGCAGGAGGTGGCAGAGGTACAGCAGTGACCATACAGCACCCCCGTACTTTGTTGGGATGGAACCGTTTGCTGAATGTGTGTTCCTAGGCATTACCTTTGCTTGTGCAGACTGACCGAGAGACCTTTGATGCGGATTGACAGAGTGCGTCAGCCCCTGGACTGGTTGGACTTGTGTCAGTTGCCTGGGACGGCAGTCGTTAGGTTACGAACTCACGCAGATCTCAGTGAAGGGTTGTTACCATATGTGTTGTGCATCAGTCTGAATTGCGGACGTTGGAACAAATGGTCGTTAATTTGTAAAACCGTGTACAGAAGATTTTTCACTACGTGCCTGGCTTTGGTGTCCATTCGGCTGAAATTAAACGAGAAGGTGCATGAAGAGGAGCAGGTAGAAACAAAAAGTATATGTAGAGATGACTATTTTATATTACATGGCCCAATCCTGTATTTATTTCTCCCCTTTTTTGAAGTATTTATAAAGACCTAGTCGAAGACAGCTGTATTTTTTGTTAAGATATTCGGTAGAATTGTGCCTTTTTGTCCGTACGTGAATAAATGCTGTACATTTTTGCAGTACGCTCACAGCGGTGTTTTAGAACGCGCAGTAATCACTGAGGTGCCATTCGGCACGAGCCGGTCCCGGCGGCTCCTTCAGCCTCTGCCCGCCAGCGCTGCGGGCGCGGCGCTCTGCGCGCCTTCCGTTGGAGGCGGGGCCGCGCTCAGCGGAAGGGGCGGGGAGGGAGCGGCGGGGCGCGCCGGACGCCGTGGCCATGGCGGCTGTCGTGGAGGAGCGGCGGGAGCCGGAGCGGGAAGGGGGTTGCGAGCACTACCGGCGGGGCTGTCTGCTGCGGGTGAGGTGGCGGCGGCGGCGGCGGGAGAGGGGAGGGCCGCGGGGCTGTGCGGGCGTTGAGCCGCTCGGTGCCGTTGCAGGCGCCGTGCTGCGGGAAGCTGTACCCCTGCCGGCTGTGCCACGACGGCGCCGAGGAGCACCGCCTGGACCGCTTCCGCGTGGCCGAGGTGCAGTGCGCGCGCTGCCGCCTCCTGCAGAAGGTGCGCGGGGGCGGGGGGGCGCTGCCGCGAGGGGGCGCCGCCGCCATTTTGGGCGGGGGCGGGCGGTGCTCCGCTAACGGCGACGTAACCCCTCCGCCGGCAGCCCCAGCAGCGCTGCGAGGGCTGCGGCAGCCTTTTTGGGGAGTACTACTGCGACGTGTGCCACCTCTTCGACCGCGACAAGAAGCAGTACCACTGCGGCGAGTGCGGCATCTGCAGGTGCGGCCCGGCGCCGGGGGTTGGTCGCGGCGGGGGAGTGGCGGCTGCTGAGCCGTTATCGTTCCCTAGGATCGGCCCCGAGGAGGACTTCTTCCACTGCTCCAAATGCAACTTGTGCCTGAGCCTGAGCCTGCGGGGAAAGCACAAGGTGAGGGCGCGCCGGTTCGGACCTTGTGAAAGAGAACGGTTGTGCGTTCTTCGGAACGGCTGCCGAGGAGCCGGAGCCGCGCGGGCGGCGGGAACGGCAGCGGCCGGCCTGCCCTCAGTGCCGCGGGCGGCCCGCGGCTGGGGCTCAGCTGGCACCTCGGCACCTGCCGGCCCTGAGCGCTGCTGCACAGGGCGGGTGTGGCAGTGTGCGGTGCTGTTCTGCTGCCTCGTTGTTATTGTTCACGCAGCCGTCTGCTGAGCCTCAGAGAGTCAAACCTGTGTGAAAGCAGTCATGTTTCACGCGTCTTCTCTTATCATCCTAAAGGAATTCTTGCGTTCAAAAAAAAAAAGTTGCTATCCGTACAGCAGTGTAACTTTGTCTTTGTCTTTGCTAAGTGCATCGAAAATGTCTCCAGGCAGGATTGTCCCATATGCTTGGAGGTGAGCTACTTTGCTTTTGGCTCTCGGAACTGTGTTGGGCTGTGCTGTGAGCTGTGTTGGAACTTACTGTTTTCTTTCTTTTGTCTGATACTTGTCTCAAAACAGGACATTCACACGTCCCGTGTGGAAGCTCGCGTTCTGCCGTGCGGTCACCTTCTTCACAAGTAAAGCTTTGCAGATATTTGGGAATTGGGAATACCTGCTGCCCTGTGTACACGTGCTGGGTGTGCCTGGTTCCTGAGGGATCATGCAATAGAGGATGGGCTCTGCTTCTTCAGGAAGTATTGCAAGAAGGGTGTTCTCCTTCTTCACCAGCAAATTGTGTTGGCAGAGGAAGATTTGCTCTGAATTTTTTCTATGCTCAGTTTCCTTCTGTTGCAGCTCAATGGCAGGAATCCCATAGCGATTCCCCCCTTTGGTGCAGAAAGCAGTTGCATAGTGTTTTTATGAGGCTGGTGCTAGTTTATGCATTAAGTTTTAAATTGTTTCCCTAGGCATTCTCAGTGCTGTAGAATACTGTGTTACTCTGCAAAATCTGCTTGCTCCATTGAGCTCCAGTGATGCGTAGCCCAGTGTGCCTTGGGAAGAATGGATAGAGCAGGACTACCTGCTTTCCTTCCTCCTGATCCACCTGTAACCTCAAGATGTCATTTTCTTACTGTTTGTGTTATTCTGTTTGTCTCTCTTGTTTTTTTCCTGTGTGCTGAGTTAATGCCCTTCAGACTAAGTTTTCCCTTTGCTGCTGCCCATTCTAAAGTTACTTTGTGATGCATCTTTTTTCACCTAACTCACACTGCCATATTCTTGTCATATTGTTTTCTTTCTTATGTTACTTAGAATGAAATCAGGTACGCTTTGTCGCTGTGTGTTTGTCTGCATACCAGATTATTTTGAGAGGAAGCTTTCTTTTCACTTGAACTTGGGATATTTTTTTAACTTATGTTCTGGGGATAGCTATGAACCTTTCCCCTTTGTTCAATCCAGATGTGTTGCCGATCAGTAACAGTTCTTGTTCTTCTGAACTTATTGTGTTTTCTTTCCAGAACATGTTATGAAGAGATGTTGAAAGAGTAAGTAATTCTGAACCTCTCTTGTGTGGTAGTAATCTGAGTAGATTACTTGAGGCAGTGATCACAATGTCATTCCAGTACCCAGTAACTTTAGGACAGCTCCTAAAGGGAGAGAAGGCTTTTAATTCCCAGCTCTGATTGAAGGAATGTTTCTGCTTGCTGTGTTTTTCTCTGATTTGTATGATGAGATATGGTTTAGTGCTTGTGGTACTAATAGGAATGGGAGGGTGGTTGGACTAGATGGTCTTGCAGGTCGTTTCCAACCTTGTGATTCTGTGATTCTGAGAAACTTGTCCTTTTGAGTGGACTTGTTCTGTGGTCCTACTCCATTTTCTGAATACGGCTTTTTCCCCTTTTTGCCAGAGGCTACAGGTGTCCTTTGTGCATGCACTCTGCTTTAGATATGAGAAGGTACTGGCGTCAGCTGGATGATGAAGTAGCACAAACTCCTATGCCCACCGAGTATCAGAACATGATGGTGGAGGTAAGAGATGAGGCGTGCGCTGGTGCCTCTGCTCTTGGCAGCTCTGCAGCACACCCTTGCTGGCAGTAGAGAGCGCTAGGAACTCATCCTGCATTAGAAGCCAATCTGACTGCTAGGGATTGTTGAAGAAATGTCATGTATCGACCTGAGATGGCATCAATTGGATTTTAAAACATCAGCATCCCCTGCCCCACTAGAGAAAAAAAAAAACAAAACAAAAAAAACATGAAACAAAACAGCTAACAACAAAATAAAAGCAGAAAGTACCATAATATCACACAGTGGAGAAATGGTTTGGTGTTTGGAAGTATCATGCCGCCTTCTATGTTTGGTGCTGCCATAGCGAAAAACAGAAATATGTGGGAGCCTCACAGTCCAGAGTAACTGTGCTATTTTATTCTGCAAAATATTCAGCTATTGATTTGTGCAAAGCTTGCCAGTGGTGATAATTTCTGGTTCCATTTATTTGTATGAACTGGGTGCTGTTAGTTACTAAGACTTGAATGAAACTGTTCTGGTTGATTTAGTTGTATCTGTTCCAATTTAGACAGCACATCTCACTGGTTCCTGGAGTCAGGATACAGGGAAAGACCACATTGCTGCCTGTTCTTAGAAGGGTGTTTCCTTGACTGTCCCACACAGCAGCCTAGCTGATGCTGGCGGTTCAGTGGTTACTAAAAGCACAGCTATACAATGTTCTTGTTGAGTGTCCTGTTGATGCAACAGCCTCTTTCTCTCTCTCTCCTTTTCTGTGTACGTAGATTCTTTGTAATGATTGCAATTCCCGGTCTACAGTGCAGTTCCATCTCCTAGGCATGAAGTGTACAAACTGTGAATCGTACAATACTGCCCAAGATGGAAAATCCAAGCAGCCTGTGGAGTAGCAGTGCCTAAGCAACGTGCTGCATACGGCTGGACAAGGAAGACCCTACTGTGGAAGAGGCTATCTGTTAAAATAAATTGTCAGTAAACATTCAGAGGTGTCACAGCAACAGTGAAGATGTTCTAGTTGTGGTGCAAAGTAGTTCTGCAAGCACTGTCGTCCCCCCCTTGTGCCTGGGGCACTGTGTTGTTGGGAAGCTCCCTGCCAAGTGGAGCAGTGCCTGCTGAGGGCTGGTCCCTGGAGAGCAGAGCCCTGTAATGCCAGAGAAGGCAGCCTGGGAAAATAACCAGTGAGATGCAAAATGGGAAAGTGCTGTGAGCCGCTGCTGTCAGAGCAGAGTGCGTTGAGGGGACAGAGGTTGGGAGCTTAACATTGGGTGGAGGTGTAGCTGTTCTGCTGTTAGGGAAAAAGTAGCTTTGAGGGCGGCCTTTTGCATAAAGCTGACATCTGCAAAGTTTTGCACGAGTACATTTTGTTCCTTTGAAGTGATGTATTTGTTCTAGGGCCTTGGAGGCAGCAGTGCGAGCAGGCAGAAAGGGTTGAGCTTGCAGAAATCACATACCTTAGTTTGATTTGTCGACATGCATGCAAATGATGGATGCAGAATTCATTTCAAAAGCAGTGCCTGTCTGGGCAGCCCTTGTGCTGAACGGCCTACAAACCACGCTGCAGGACTGCCCTCCTCAAGTACCACCGCTCCATGTGTCTCTTTGCTCTGATTCCTTTGCCAGCCATGGTTGCATTTACAATGCTTTGATGTTTTTTTTTTTTTTCTCTATTGCACTGTTGTCTTACAAAGGCCTGGACGTTCTAGCATAGCTTGATGATTTGATAGTTAAGTACAGGCAGCGAAGCACACAGCATTGTGTCAGGCCGGCTGTCCCATCCAAGTCTGGGACATGTGCTGAAAGTGCTGCAGTTGATAGAGGTGCTCACATAGCACAGGGACCAGGTTTCTGCAGCCTCATTTTTTTTGCTTTTTTTAGTGGTCTCCCATTTCAGTGTGAGCAGGGAAGCTAGGACCTAGAAGTGTTATTTATCCTTTCTTGTGTGTGATATGCTGCCTGGTGTTCTGCAGACTGAACCCCAGTTCTTAGAGAATGTCAGAATGCATTGTCCAGTCCGCATGAAATGCACTAAGAAATGACTCGTCTGTGCCTCACCCTGTTGTAGAGCACCGCTTTCTCCCACTCTGAGCTCTTCCAGTCAGAAGCACCAGGAGGCAGATGGTGGCAGCACTGCAGCTCACTTTCACCACCCTATCTTCTGCAGTACTTTTCTCACTGTTAAAAATAAATGTCAAACAATGTCTTTATTAAAACAACTTATGCAGCGTGGTGCCATCACTTACTGTGTGCATACCTCCTAGAAATACTCAGGTGAGCTCAAAGCAGGGTTCAGTGCTGTTCCCACCTGCCAGGCTGGTGCTGTGCAGGGGCTCTCCTGTGTGGAGGGACCTCTGGAGAGCAGCAGGCTCTGTGTGCGTGCTCCAGCTCTGCAGAGCTGCGGGATGGCACTTGCAGAAAGCGAGCGTGAGTTTTGTCTCAGGAACAGCGCTGCCTGCAGCCTGCAGGGGAAACGAGTGCAGTCAGCCAGCAGCAGCACAGGAGGTTGCACTGAGCCAGAGTGCGCGGAGTGCGCGTCACCCTCCTGAGTCATGGTGACTCCATCAAAATAAGCAGCAGCTGCTGCCAAGCAAGCAGCAAATTAACTGTGGCCTGCCATGGGTAGATCTGATTAAAATGGATACCAGAGCCTCTCGTGCCACTGAGTGAGCTGTGCTGAGATGACAGTGGCAACTGAGGCTGGCTGTATCTGGGGCTGAGCACGCTGTCTGCCCTTCTGCCCCAATCCTGCCTGTCCGCTCCCTGTCCAAGCAAGGGTGCCAGCAGCACACTGGGTGCTAAGATGTCAGAAGACCACTGATGGATTCTGACCCAGCAATTGCCATCCCCACCGAGACTTATGCTAGCAGGAGGTGCATTTGGGTGGAAAAGTGGAGGCAGCATAGAGACGTGCTCAAGTGCTCAGGCATGCAGCGTGGCTAGGAGAGGGAATAAAGAACAAATTCCTTATTCTAGTAAACATATGGGGACAAAAGGCAGAAAAGCCTACAAGCCAGGGAGAACCAGATGCAGCCACTTCTTTGTTATCTCCATGCAATGTGCATTTAAAGAGCTGCAGTGCTCCAGGGCAGCTGCAGAGCATGAACAGTTGAGGCTCTGCTGGCAGGGGCTGAGCAGTGCACTGCTGGTGGGGAGTGCACTGCATGCACTGCTGGTGGCTTGCAGAGGTCAAGGCTGGATTGATGCATGTGTCCCAGCTCTCATTTCCATAACGTTTTGCTCATTACAGCAAAGTATTTCCTGTTTTTTTTTTCTCTGCAAAAACTATTAGGTAAATGAAGTGATGGTGTATCAGAGTGCAGATGTAAAGCAACCAGCAGAAAGCTCAATAGCTGAATAGCCTTTGACTGTATTGCTAAAGCTAAAAAGGTGCTGGTCAAGTCCACAGCCAGGCTGATTTTATGCTAAATTCTTTGCTAATTTTACTGCAGCTGGAAGTATTCCTATTGGGGTTTCAATTGCAAGACTAGCATGAAAGAAGGCCCTTGGTTTGGCTAAGCCTGGGGGACTGCAGCTCCATCCCAGCTGTACTTCTGCGTGAGGCTGAGAATGAAAATGTCACTGACTCCGAATCTTCCCTCTCTTGCTTTCGTATTTTCTGCTGCTCTAGCAAGGGGGTTTCTTTCCTTTTGTTTCAGTCTGGGGTGGGTGTGCTGCTCTCAGCCACTCTGGTCTGAAGGTAACTGGGGTCTTAAACCATGAACATTAGGAATACAGTGTCAGGAGCTGGACCCTGTGTTGTGCACTGAGCATGGCACAGAGCCCTGACTTCTGCCAGGGACACGTTGCACAGCTGAAAGCACACGGTTCTGAGGTGCAGATAAATGTGGTGGATTAAGGTGGGCAAGGAGCTTGTTTGGGAAAGAGGAAGCTGCAGAAAGAGCTGACCTCTGACACGGACCTGCTAGCTGAGGGATCGTTTTATAGGATGATGACCGCCAAATCCTACCTGCTGTCACAGCCCTGAGGTTGGTCCTCTCCTGCTGGGGAAGTGGAGGAAGGCAGGGATGAACAGGTGGGCAACTGCTTTGTGTTGAAGCCACCTCGAGACCAAGTGCTTTCCCTGCTGCACAGTGAAACAAGGACCAGATGGGGTGGTTGTTGCTGGTGGGAAAAACTCCACATTCCAGCAGGCTGGGGATGCAAACAAGGTCAGAAAGCTATTAATAAAGCTAAGGCCCGCTGAGGAATGTGAAACACTGGGCGGGGATATAAGAGCAGAGCATTGTGGGTCCGTGGGCTCTTCCCAGAGCTGGATGAGGGCAGCAGCATCTCTGAGGCTGTGGTGCTGCCCCTGCCCCCCTGCACAGATGCCCTCTATCCTTCCTCTGCAACTGGACTGAATGCAATTAGCGAAGCGCTCTGGGTGTCCTTGGCTGGGCTTTATTTATGATTGAGCCCTGCAACAGCGTCAGTCTGTTGGTCTGTCTTGCAGCAGGATGCCTGCATACCGCCCTGGTGGTGCTGGAAATGGGATAATTTCCCTGTTTTTTCTCCTTGATGGTGTCACCATGGTATTGGGGTGGGAGGGAGCTGCATGTAGGACTTGTGGCTATTTTCCTGGTCGTGCTGGCAAGTGGCTTTGTTTTTCTGAGTAGAACAAGAAGCTGAGCCCTTGGAGCTGTTTAGAGCTGCTCATGAGGGGTAGGGGCTTTTGATGGAGGTGAGGGGATCTGGGGTGGACATCAGGAGGCCGCTTGCTGGTGGTGGAGTCCAAGCGAAGCTGACTTTCACCTACTCTGAGCACGAGGTGATGCAGGATCAGGGTAGGGGCCAGGACAGGAGTGGTTCTGCAGTCCTGAACACGTGCAGATTTCTGCTGAACCAAGCTGGAGATGAACAAACAAAAAAAGGCTAAAAATATCAATGCACAAATGTTTTTGCAGCATCCAGGAGCACAGTTGGGCTGGAGGCCAGGTTTTTGTTGAAAATTGTTGCGAGCCTTGAGAGCTGAAGGAGAGAGGGCTTCCCTGTGCCTTCGTGTGGGGACAACTTGAGAAATGACCTTTCAGTGACAGCTGAGGATGACAGCAACGCAGTGGCATGAGCCATGGGAATAAATTTCATGACCCTTAGCCCTCATGTTGTGATTTTGGTAGTGTTTTTTGGTTCAAAGTAACAGTTTGATGCTGGAGCTGTAGGAACATGTTGTGAGCTGTAGAAACCATTCTGATGGTTGGATTTGATGGTCGTGGAGATGCTATCCAACCCAAGTGCTTCTATGATTCTGCACAGGGCAACCTCAGGCTGAGGCTGTCAGCTCTTTGCAAGTCGCTGCGTGCTTACCATGGCATTTGTGCCATTGGTGGAGATGGCCTGGATTGTAAGCAAGCTGCTCTCACCTGTGTGTTAATTACCTCATCTAACAAATGATTGTAGCCAGCACCTGTCTCAACTAGTGTCTGACCTACACCTCACTAAGAGTCTGACATGGTGGTGTTCACTGGATAGCCACGAGTGCCATAGTTTCAAAGGGAAGGGAACTAAAGCTGAATGGGGTGGGATGGAGCAGCAGCAGCAACGCTGGCACGATGGCCTCCTCAGTGCCTCTCTGGGTAGGGTGAGCAGGGGACCTGCAGTGGGATGTGTCCTCAGTGCTGCTGTGGGTACACGCTGTGCTGGGCGCAGCTATGCCTGCTATTTATTTTTGAATAAATAAAGTATCTCAGAGATGGGGAATCTGGCCAAAAAGGGGGAGGGGGAAGCTTTTAGAAAAATCAAGAGGCTGCTGCTGTTTTTGTGAATACACATATGTATTTCTAAAGCGGGATATCTATGCCAAAGCTTGTTGTTAAAGAAGAAAAGCTTCTAAGGCAGGTCCTGGCTGTTTTTTTTTCCCTTTGCGTTGCCATTGTGCTTTGGGAGGCTGTGGGGCATGGCCACAGGCAGTGCTGGAGGCCCTTGCCTCTACCGCAGTCCTTCTTAGAGGCTGCTCTCATGAGGAGCCACCATCATCAAACAGTTCAGCTGGCTTGGAGTGGGCCCTGACTGGGACATGGCACAGAGACATGGTCCTGCTGCCTCCCCCAGGGAACCTGGCAGAGTTTGTATGTGCAGAGCTGCTCCAGTGAAGCTGGAGGAAATGAAATAATGTGAAGACAATTACCTTCTCTGTACTTCATCACAAAATCAAATCAAAGCCGTAGTTGCTGAGTCATTTCTTTTACAGGGTGTTTTTTTTTTAAGGCACGTACAATGTATACAGACATTGGAGTTAACAGGAGTCCTTGGTGTGCCCAGGGCTAACTTCTGGAGATTTCAGCCCCCCAAGTTGGAAGCCAATAACAAGAGTTATGAGGAGTGGCTGAGGGAACTGGGGCTGTTTAGTCTGGAGAAAGAGGGGGGCTGAAGGGGGTCTCCCTGCTTTCTACTACTGCCTCCAAAATGTTGCAGTCTGTTTTCTTAGGCAAAAAGCAATAGGACTTGAGGAAGCAGCCTCAAGTTGTGCTGGGTCAGTGGGGGTGGGTTAGATTGAACGTCAGGAAGAATTTCCTTATGATGAGGACCAAGCACTAGAAGAGGCCACTGAGAGTGGTTGTGGAGTTCCCTTCCCTGGAGGTCTTTAAAAATATGGCATTCAGAGGCATGTTTTGGTGATAGGACTCGGTAGGTCAGATTGATGCTCTTGAGAGTCTTTTCCAACCCAGAAGATCCAATGATTCTAGTAATTTACTTTTGGGCTTGGACACTTCTGGTCATGAGGCCAAGTAAATCCATATATCCCAGCTACAGCACATCGCACTTTTAATAATAATCTGAGCAAAATGTAGGCATGATGGCCATTCTCAGAGCACTGAAATCATGATTTGGGGACAGACAAGCATCAATGGGGCTGCATCTGTTGGAACTGAAGCAGAAGGCAGCCACTGTGGGAGAATTGCTCCTCCCCCGTATTGCCAGAGCTAGCAATTCCCACCTCTGCATTCTCTCCCCTTCTTTCCCCAGCCTCGCTGAAGCAGACAGCTGAGAATCAGGGCCATCTGGGGAAAAAGAAGTGGACTCTGTTATTAAGTAGTGGGGAGCCTCAGCATCCCAGGTGCAGGCAGGGTGACATTTTGGATTTGCACAGGTTCTGCCGTGTATTGCTCATGGAAAATAACACTCCCTCCTGGGGTGCACCTGCTAGGAAGTATTTGAGCCCCTAAATACAAGCCCAGAACAGAGGGTGTCCTGGGACCTACTGAAACAAATATTGAAGCAAACATAAAATACTAGAAAATACAAAAAAAAAAAAAAAAAAAAAAAAAAAAAAAAAAAAAAAAAAAAA
>NW_024962264.1:13964347-14111687 GCF_019238085.1 Lagopus leucura | reverse complement strand
AAAAAAAAAAAAAAAAAAAAAAAAAAAAAAAAAAAAACAAGAAAGGAGAAACCATATCATAAAACTTGCTCTATGTATGCCAAAAGTTTGGCTTTCCACAGCTGGATGGATTTGAAGGTGTAGTTATCAGCAAGTTTTTCTCTTGTAAACTGATCTGCTTTCTCCCAGAGCCAACATGCTTCACCAAGGGACTGTGACCTTGTTGTGGACCCATTTTCTAGCTGATGCTAGAAAAGGAAGTGAATGAACACTGCCCTCTCTGCACAGGTTGTGTTCTTAATTATGGCCATTTTCCCTTGATCATGGCTAGTTTTCTTGCCTGCTGTCATACCTGCTCCAAATCTGCTGTGCCCTTCAGCACAGGTGAAGAGGACTCCAAGTGCATGAGATATCTCAGATAAAGACAAACCTCAGGGCTCTGCAGCACTTTAGTGATGTTCTCTGCTTTATTTGCTGTTTCTAACCCATCCGCCTTAAAAAAGAATGAGGAGCTGCTTGGTACCCACAGCTCATCTTCACTGGAGGGCAGCATCTCTGCCACCAAGCCCAGGTGAGAGGCCTCCATGTTGAGGTGCCTGGTGAAGGCTCCTGAAAGCTGATGAAGTTTTCTCCATGAGCTCACCAGTGTGGGGCTGCGAAGGTGCTGTGGAGACTTTGTTGTGGGAGGTGACCACCCTCTTCCCAAAATAAGCCCCTGTTCCAGTGTTCAGCCAGGTGCTCAAGCATCATGCCCAGAGGAAGGCTGGAGCTGCAGACCTGTGCACATACATAGGGCTTGTTCTGCCAAGGAACCAGCAGAGAAATCTGGTCTTGCCCATCTCAGCTGTCCCCTGAATGGACAGCTTTGTGTTGCTGGTCCCCAAAAAGTGAGGGGTTTGAACACAGTGCTGCCAGCCCACCTGCTCTTGTAGAAGCCTGTAGTATACACTGCAGCATTTAAAGATGAAACCAACCATAAACAACCCAGCCCCCTTTTTTTCCTTTTTGGTGTGTGCGTGTGTGCAATTAACTGCGTGCATAAACTGGGGATAAAAATGGCTTCAGTGTATTTTAGAGGACAACTGTTTGAAGGATGAAAAATAGTGCTGCAGAGCAAACTATGGGTTTCAGCAGTGGGGTGTTCCTTATCCCAGAAGTGCAGGTGGGAAAGGCGCCCTTCCTGCAGGCTCCCACGCTGCGTTGGAGGAAAAAAGAAAGGAGGAAAAGTGAAATGACATGCTTCTCTGCATAAACACACAAAAGGAAACAGCAGGAGAGTAAGCAGTTGTGTAATTGCCCATGGCGAGCTACCACAGGCGAGGGAAGGCATAGGCTTTTGCAGTGGGACAGTGCAGGGAGGTGATCTTGGAGGGAGGGACACGTAAAGCAATGGGACGCTCCGTGTTCTTTCCGGAGATAACGCAGGGCTGCCGTCTTCTGCCTTTGCCTCCCAAAGCCCTCCCAAAGGGAATTTGGGTTTATTGGGCTAGCAGCAAAGGGGCAGACCTGCCCCAGGTCCCCCTCCACTTCCGAAGCAGCACCCACCCCATGTTATCAGAGAGCTTCCCACACAAAGCGCCAACACTCAGGTTTATTGTGGGCGCTGTGCACCTGCCCTGCGGCCAGCCGCCTCCTGCTGGGCCTGTTGCGGTGTGCTGCTCATGGTGGCAGCTTGGCCTCCAGGCTGCAGCCCAGCATGCGTGGCGAGGACAAGCAGCAGGTGCGTGCTGGGGAAGCGCTGATAAATAAGGATCTTCTGCTAGGAGTCGTCGTAGAGGGGGTTGTTGTAGTTCCCCCAGGAGCCATAGTCGTGGTCGTCCAGCAGCCTTCCGTAGGAGGAGTGCCTGTGGGGAACATGGCGCCATGTTAGCCTGCAGAAGGCAAAATGAGTCAGGGGTGCTCACATAGAGGGCCAGAAAGATATCATCAAAATTCTCAAAGCCCATATGTGTCCTTCAGAGGGACAGGAAGAACGCCCTGTGCTTTGCCACTAGGCATATGAGGAGGACAGCATGGAGCTTGTGGCACTTGCAGTGTGGGCAGCAAGGAGCTGGCCAATGCACAGCTACAGGAGCCCTCTTTATTGTTTTTTTGTTTTTTTTTTTTAACATGCTGGCTGCTTTAGTGGTTTATTAATTCTTTTACTGTAGGGTAAAACGAAAAAAAAAAATGCACCTGGGCCTTCACGACGTCGTTTTTGAGATATTTCTGTAGAAGGCAGTTTGCCACCAGCAAACCCCACCTTGACCAGCCGCCTACAGAACACACCAAAATGGCACTGGGAAAGGATCATTGCCTCCCCATGACCCCCTGGGAGGGAGAATGAGCCCATGCCATGTTTTGGGGCACACCTAACAGTAAACAGGAAGGTTGGAATTAGGATGGGCTTGAGCTGTTCTGTGATTTGATGATTAACATGAGACTTGCTCATCTAGATCTTGTTGGGCCACGCTGCTGCTTATCACTGCAGGCACAGCAAGGTGCAAGGCAACAGCTCACCCTGGGGATAACTGCTGGTTATGGCTGCGTGCTGAGCAGCATCTCTGGCATTTGAGTGAGACTTCTGTAAAGCAACAGAGAAAGCTCTGGCTTTCAATAGAGACATGATTCCAAAGACTGGGACTCAAGGCCCTGCAGAGGGCCAGCCTTACCTGATCTTGAGGTACGCCGCCGCCCCAAAGACCAGCACGACCACCACGATGACTGTCACGGTTATGGCCACGATGCTGCCTGCAGGGAGCACCAGAAAGGGCAGTGCTCAGCTCCTGGTGCCAGTGCCAGATCCATCTCCTGCACAGGCATCCCTGTGATGCTCCCCAAAAAATCCCTTCTGGAGGCTGCTGGGCCCCACTATCCTTATGTGTTGCTCCGTTCCCATAACACAGGGCAGATGGGTTTGGGATAAAACAATGGTTGTTTTTCCACTACTGCAGACCTAGAAGCCCCAGAGCTACTATCTATTTCTTGATCAGGAGCTTTAAATTCATCTCAGTCTGTGCTCAGGTAAAAAGGTTTTGGGGGGTCTAGCAGCCCCCAGCAGAGATATAACTGAGCTTTCCTTGCAAAATCCAGCCCTTGGGGTTGGACCTTTAAAGGTACATTCCAACCTAAACCATTCTACGAAATCTGGGCTTTCTCCTCAGTGTTCCTGCCAGCATCAGGCAGCACCAGGTGCCAAGTCAGGGCTGGAAGCCATGCAAGGAAGCGGTTCTAGCCACCTCCACTTTCTGGTCCTTTAACCCATCTGGGCTTGCAGAAGACAGGTCAAAGCTGGCTTCATGCTGTCTCCAGAAAGGAGAGAAGAAACATACATCTTCCCAACTCCTAACTCATGGTTGAGGCTTCCTTCCTTTCTTCCTTGAACATTTTAAGTCATCTTTGCAGCTCAGGGTTTTATTCACATCTGAGTGTTTGAGTGTGGGTATCCACAATCCCTTGCCTCTACAGATGACACAGGCTCCTCCAGGGAGCACATCTTTGCTCTCAAAATACAGTGAAAGTGAAATTAAGTGAAAAAATAACTGGAAAAGTAAATTGTAACTGATAAGAGCAGGAAAAAAAAGTTGCATATATATTGTGTGTGCGCAGAGAGGGGTGCTGCTCACCTGCACTCAAGGCATGTGGAACCTCTTCTATGGTGACACCAGTGGAGGGAGTACTTCTGCCTTCTTCAGCCATGCCCTTGGTGGGGCTGGCCACAGTCACTGAGGGGGATGTTGGCTCCATGGCCAGGCTTGATGCCATAGCCAGCATCCCTGGGGAAGGGACGTCCTTCATCAGTGCCGGTGGCTGGGTGGGGATGGGTGGTGAGAGCAGTGCTGTCCCAGGGGATGAGTGCAGGGTGCTGCTGTGAGGGGAGGAAGAAGGGAAGGATGCAGGCGTGTCCACAGGGCTTGGATTTGTCCCCGAATCTGTCGTGCCTCTCGCCATGCTGGAATGTGCTGTCCAAGGACTCAGGACTGTCTCCAAGGTTGGTGGCACTGAACTGGGGGCCACTGATGGGCTGTCTGCTGCAGTGACAGTGTTTGTGGGGGTGGAGGCAGGGGACAGCATGGCCGTGGTGCTCCCATTGCGGCCACCCGCCTCGGGGGACACTCCATTACTGGTGGGTCCCGCAGCTGTCAGAGGTGTAGACTGGTGGGGAGCTGCTGTGGGGACAGATGTGCCCCCTGAGCCTGGCCCTGCTGATGTCCCCACCACTGGAAAGGGGGTGAGGGATGCTATGGGGTCATCACCGAGTCCTGGCAGGGAGAAAAACAAGCATTAGTAACTAGGAAATCTTTATGAAGTCTCTGTAGCCATCGCAACAATGGTAATGGGGACTTCCTTCTCCACAGCTCCTAGAAACCCAAAGCCAGCCAAAATCAACATCTAGAAGAAAATGGTGGAAAGGAGGGGATTCTTCCTGCTCACGTTTCCAGGGAGTGGGTTAGAGGAGCTCAGCACTTGGAACCCCCATCCCACATATCCCAGCCTATTTCTCTTCAGGGCTCAGCTCCTATCCCAGGCTGGCACCCTTGTCCCCAACTCCCTCAGAGCAGGCAGCAGCAAGCACCACACAGCTAGGAACTGTGACACAGGATGCCTCTTTCTTCCCTCACTGTTTCCCTGTGCATTCATTCATTCATCTCCATTTCTTAACATAAAGATGAGTCATTCTTTCCCCATTCTTTCCACTGGTCCCCACCAGTGGCTGCTATTTTTTTCTTCTTTTTTCTGTTCTCGACAGGGCCAAACTCAGCTCTAAGCCACCACTAGCAGCTCCATGGGCACAGCTAGGCTGGAGAAAGAGTGTGCCAGCAGCAACTGACATCAGGGGGAATTTTTATTCCCATGTTCTCGCTTATGTATAACCCCACAGCATCCTAGCATGGAGCTGCATGAGATCAGAGAACAAAAATTTCAGGACAATACTGATTTTTTCCTTACCATCGGAAAGGCCAGTTTCCCCAAAGCCCCTCGTTGGTGGCACCAGGAGAGCTGGCTCCACACCCCAGGTGCCCCCAGCCATAACTTGGGAGAAGGTGGCCACCCATTCCCATGGCCCACAGTTGGTGGCACCCAAAGGCCCCAGCTGGATTCATCAGGAGTGCTGAGCAACACCTTTCCCAAGCAACAAGAGCTGCCAAGGCAGCTGGGAGGATTCAGCGCAGCAAGCTGCATTACCACAAGCCAGCATCCCTGTCAGCAGGCATTGTTAATTCCAAAACAGAATCGCAGCAGCAGGCACATATACCTCTGCAAAGGAAGGTGTAGAACATGCATCCACCATTTTAAGAGCTCTGCACCGGTGGTGGCCAAACTAGGGCAGAAAGCAGTTGCTAGGTGGTGTCTGAGGATGTGGACGTGCTGACAACCTGAAGCAAGCATCCCTTCAGCCCTGGGATTCTTGAGATCAGGGCTGGGGCTGTACTTAATTGCTTTGAAGTAATGCTTCCCACATATTTACTGGGGCATGTCAGCCGGGTGCAACTGGACCAGCAGGTTAAAGGCTGCCACCCCAGCTTCTTGCAAGATGCGTTGCTGTTCCAACAAGACCCTCAGTGGGCTGGTAGTACCCTGAGCACTCTGTTAGCTCTCTGTGAAGAAAGCTGGGCCTTTCATGGAGAGGAGCAGCTCACTGCCTCCCTGGACCCCCTTGCTGCTTGCCTGAAGCCTCATTCTGAACACCAGCCAGATTTGTATTAAAAAAGCTCTACTGTGAGGTAGTGTTTGCAGAGTTACCCCTTGCACTTGAAGAAAGCCATCCCATGCTGAATGTCAGGGATGGATGGGCTCTCTCTTGCAGGAGAAGCACGCCTGCCCCTGTTAATCACCAAGGAGACCTGCTGTGGGACAGCTTCCTTCTCAGTCCCTGTGGATCCCGAAATTCAAAACACATCCTCACCCCTGCTTGGTTTTGGGGTTTACCCAGTGTCTGTGTGTCCTTTGGGCCAGCAGCACCACCATGGTCTGCCTGAACATCCGGGGCAAACTGGTAGGGATCCTGCAGAGCTGGCAGTGCTGCTGGCTGGGATGAGTCAGAAAGTTTCTGATAATACCTACATGGCACAAGTGCAGCTGGCCTCACAGCCAGGTCTGGGTATGTGCCTCAACTGGGCACTCATCCCCAGCAGATCACAAGTCACAGGCATTGCCCAGGAGAGCTGAAGGGATCCCACCGGCAATCTTGGGTCCTTCCCAATAAGCCACCACATCCCACAAAAGACAGCCCACCCTCCTGGTGCTGGGTGGCACGCAGCAAGCCAGCTCCTCTCTAAGCACATCTGAAAAGGTGAAGAAATGCTGAGGTGGTGGTTCCCTTGTTTGCTCAGCACCTGGGCTGCAACTGTGAGCAATAGCCAGAAGAGTGCACTGGAATAAAGGATTAAAAAAACACCAGAAATCTTCCTTTCAGAGCATGTGACTTCAGAGGCAAGCAGGGGTTGTCAAAGCAACTGAAGGACATCAGTTATCAAAGGATACCATGCATAGCTCAACCCTGAGAAATTTGCCCATCTAATTCCCTTAAAGCAGCAACTGCCTTGCAGGAATCTGGATGGGAGCAGAACGGGATGGAGAGCACCAGGTAACCATGCACAAGCAGCAGCTTGGCACAGCACCCTGCACCACCCATGTTCCAGCTCCACGTGAGCTCTAAGTGGCCACTGGCACGGGTAGTCTTCTTGGAGAGGATGGGAAATGAGTGAGAAAAGCCCAAATCCCTCTAATACAAATGCTTTCATTTTCAAGAGCATTAAGTGCAGTCACCTGGGAAACCCCAGGGAATACCACCGAATGTGTGGATTGATTCCTGTTGGCATGCTGCTGGCCCAGTTCCTCCATGGCAAGCAGAGGTGATGTCTCACCCTCATACAAGCTAAGCTCTGCTTTAGCAGCACATACCTAGCCTGGGCTGGGAGCCTCATTAGCAGTGCATTGCTCATCAGCACTCGGAACAGGCTGTTACACCAGCTGAGAAGCAATGTGAAAACAAGAGAGCTCCAGCCCAAGAAAAATGAAATCAGACACAACAGCTGTGCTAAAGCAACAGCACCCAGCAAGAGGTGGAAATGGTGCTCTCAACCAGCTTCCATTTGACATGCTGCACCTGATACAGCCACCAGAAGGTCCACCTGAACTAACCCACATGGGGAATGCAGCCCTCTCCCCACATTAACCCAGACCCTTGGGGGATGCTCCCCAGCCATCACATTTTGCTGTGTGCCTGCATCAGGAGGTGAGTGGTACTGCTTTGGGGAATAGCATGGCTATTTCTTTCTCTTCCTTCCCAGCCACTTATCTTGACTACAACAGCTTCCAAACTTAACCTAAACACCCTTTTTCTGAAAGATGGGAATGCAGCAAAGAGCAATGAATAAGTTCACCCAAGAGAGCTCTCTTGGCTGTCCAGAGCACACCTATTTCATGCAGCAAAGCTAGGTGCCACTTCCCATCCCAGCAGCTGCTGCTGGATAGGTACAAATAGAAACACATGGGTAAGACACAGCATCAGATTTTTTTTGCTCCTAGATCTGTAAGCAAAAATTAAGGGCAGCCTCAACATCTGCCCTCAGGATCCCCCCAGAGGCAGATGCTGCCGCAGCCCCATGCACCACAGAGTGCTGGGGGCTATGAGCAGAGTGAGGCCTATTACAAAAGCTGCTGGCTGCAGCTGCTGTTGCTGCTGAGAGTATATAGAGAGCTTTATGGGTGATAAATTATAAATGCTGGCAGTGCTATGTGAAAATACATAGCTTGGGATGGTTTATTCATGCATTGTGTTTGGAGAAGCAGCTGACCCTTCTGAACCAAGAACGCTTGCTCTGGATGAGGAGTTCAGTGGCTCCTTACCCACAGATACATGCTATGCAAGCTCTCAGCAGGAAGTGGTAGAGTGACCCCTGACTCCCTTGCTCCTACAGCACGCAGTGCTTTATTGCTGTGTGGAACAGTAAAACACTATATACTTAAATATAGGGCAAGGGTTTCCTGCCTGTAACCTCGTTAGTTGAGCCTTCATATCTGTGACCAATGCTTTCCTGTGCCGTTCTGCTGCTGCTTCTCCTTTTCTGCTGTCCCTTCTCCTTGCTTGTGGTCAGGTTACGGTGCTTCTGCTTCCCAGCCTGACACTGCCAACCTGCAGCTGTGGTGCAGATCTCCCTCATGTGAGCACATGCAGACAGCGCTGGGTTCTGCCTGGATTCCTGCTTTTTCTGAGAACACAAGGAGCTGGGCGGCCTCAGCTCCCACTGCGCAGCTAGGTTGTGCTGACAGCCCCACAACATCTGGGGAGGGCATTGAGGGGAGGAGAAAGACAGGGTCCAATGCAAATGCAATAACAAAGCTTTCAGTGAAAAAGAAAAAAAAAAATCCCTGGCACTCAGATCACATGTACCCTTGGTTGCTTTGACTTAATGGCTAGCTGGGCTGGCTTCCTGCATGGTCATTAAATGGGTTAAGCCTAATTGCTCCCAAGCCTGAAGCTTTCTGTAGTTCAAAGAAACAGACACGCAATGGAAACAAACATGCTGTCTGCGTTCCTCACCTGCTCTCCTGTGTCTGTCCCCTTGGGAGAGGCTGTCCCAGGCATCCCTCTGCCTGCCTGGGTACTGCCCAGGGAGAAATCCACAGGGGTCTTGGTTCAGAGCGCTCACTGTGGGGATATTTCCAACCCAGGGAGCAGCAGCTGCCTCTCTGTAGGCAGCCTAAGGGGCAATGAGGATGGAGGGATCCTCTGGCTCTGGTGGTCCCTGTCCCCCTGTGACAATGAGGGGATGCACCTTTTGTGATGGGTGCTGTTATGGGGGAGCAGCAGCTGTGGGACAGGTTCCCCCTGCAGGGTCAGAGTGACTGCAGAGATTTGCTTTGTGTCTTGCTGGTCCTGAGCTCTAACGAAGAAGAATAAAGGTGCTGAGATGGCTCTGACAGGACTTTGGTCCGGTGTCCTGCCTTCTGAGTAAAGGAATGGCAAAAACTTCTCCCTCCTTTTCTCAAACGCAGTGTGAGAGATGCTGTTATCTCATTAGAGGGGCAGGAAAAAGCCTGATAATATTTGGTACTTGCCAAGCTGTGTTCTCTCTGTCACTAATTCCTGAAGAACGAGCTCAGAGCATATTTAAATAATAATCTGTACTGTTGGTTATGTTGGTTTTATTTTGTTTTAAAGGTGGAAGAGTTTGGGGTTTTGTTTGGTTTTGTTTTTCTTGTAAATACTATTTCAATGGAGAAAATAATAATAATAATATATACATATGGGAAGCATCCAAAAGATTCGTGCTCTTGTGCATCCCAAGAGGCACGGAGTAGGAATTTTCCCAGGGGTCTTCCACAGGGTCCCACCAATGCTGCTATGGGATACCGCACTGGGAACAACGCGTCCCCAGCCTCAGCACTGCCAGCGACTGCAGGTGGGAGACGCTCGGCTGGAGACGTCCCAGGAACAGCTGACCCGCTCCGGGCCGTTTGGTCCCCGAATGGCTGAGTGCTCCCGCACCTCACCCAGCCAGGCACGGCTCCGGTCCCGCTAAACGCTTCTTCGCCCAACGCGTTTGTCCCTGCGCGGGACTCGCAGCTCCGCCAGGCGCTTTACCGCTCCCCGAGCTGCCCCCAAAACCTCCCGAGGGCCAGGGACGCTCCGAAGCGCGCCTCTGTGGGTACCCGCGGACCCGCGCGGCTCCGGGCTGAACGCATCCCGGCTGCCCCCAGGACCCGCGGCCAGGAGGGCCGCTTTCCACACAGCCTCGGAGCGCCCCTCGCCCCACGAGGGCGAGCAGCGCGGTGTCCCGCCGCGTTCCCCTCCCACGCGCGTCTCCACCGCTCACCTGCGGGCAGGAGGAGGAGGAGGGCGAGGAGAAGGCGGCAGCAGCAGCCCATGGTCCCGGCGGCGCGAGCGGCCGAGGACGGAGGGAGGGAGGCAGGGATGGAGGGAGGAGGCGGGGGGAGGCATCGCCCGCCCCGCTCCCCGCCCCGCTCGCCGCCCGCAGCGGCACCGAGAGCGCAGCGGCACCTGCTGGCACCGGCATCGCGCAGCCACCGCTCCCCCCACTTTCGGCATCGCCCTGGCTGCAAACCCCACGCGGAAACCGTGAGAAGCCTCGGAGACCTTTCTTAGGCACCGTCCTCTGGCTCCAGCTGCCGTCTGCATAGCCGCCTCCTCCTGGTTTCATTGGCATTGGCCGCTTCTGCGTGCTCACCTCACCAGGTGTCACCGGCACGGGTTTCCCCCGCCTAGTCTTGTTGGCACGGTCATTAGCAACAGATTCTTTGGCACGTTTGCTGTTTAAGAGGTTCTCTGACTTTTTTGTTTGGGGAATTCACCCGCCATCGGCTTCTCTTGACCTCCTGCACCCTCTCAGCTGGAAGTCTCTTCCATTTCTGGGGGCAGAAGGGAATGGCTGAGATGTGGGCAGCCGTCTTAGCAGTGCCGCTGGCAAGGAAGGGTTCTGAGATCTAAAGAGGTGAAATAAAAAATGCTGAGGAGAAAGAGGATGCTGAAGAGGAAAAGAACACAGAGAGCTTGCTAAGCAGGAGGGACTGCTGAGTTTGGGGAGTTCTAGAAGTAGTAGCGCACAAAAGACGAATGGCTGAAAGAGCCGAGAAGCTCGGCCCTCGGGTGGCGTACACGAGGCTCGGTCAGATATCCGAGAGCCGATGCCTGGGAGACCGCAGGAACTACAGCATGCGGTAAATATAGGATATCCGAGCTGCTGTGCTGGAAATAGATAGGGTTCCCCTAACGGAAGAGGGTTCTCACACCCCTGCTGCCCGGGGGCCCACACGGCCCGTTCAGAGGGACCCAGGACGAGGCACACGCGGGCCGCCAGGACCGCCCACCAGCCGGGCGTTTGCGGGAGCGGAGCCCAGGCGAGCGGCCAAGCGGGGCGGCTGCCAGCGCCGCGTTCACAGCCGCCATCCCGCGGCGTGAGGTCACCGCTTTCTTTCCAGCCCGTCATTCCTCCCCTTGAGCTCATGCGGGCGCGGATGAGCCAGGAGGCCGCCCCGGGGATGTGCCACTCTCTTGGCACCCGCAGCCCTGCACGGCAACCCGAGGCTCTGCGTGAAGGTGTTCGGCGGGTGCGAACGAACCCCCTTTTTGTAGTGCTCGGGACACCCCGCACAGAGTGCAGGCGGGGAGATCCCCTCCGGGGGTCCCATCCGTGGGTTTCCGCGCCGCTGGGGGGAGCGGGAGAAGGAGGAGGCAGAGCCGCCCCCGTCCCGCCCCGTCCCGCCCCGCCGCGGCCGCCGGGCACCGGGCACCGGGCACCGGGCAGGCTGAGGCTGCGGCGCGCATGGAAGCGGCGGCGGTCCCGGTCCCGGGCGGCGGTCCCGGACCCCTGCTGTTGTGCCTGGCTCTCGCCTCCGGTAAGCGGCGGCACCGCGGCCGCGCGGGGGAGTCCGTCCCGACTCGGGGCTCGCACGGTCCTGGAGTGCTCGCACCCCGTACTCCCAGTCCCGTCCCATCCCGTTCTTCCCGGTGCCTACCCGTTGCCATCCCCGTGCCCCGCATGCCGTGCCCCGTGATCCCTCCCCGGTCCCGTCGCGGTGCTCCCCGTGCTGAGTCCCTCGGGTTGACACCTCCCTGGAGTGGAGATGGGACGCTTCTGCCATCCGGCAGCGGGACCCTGCCCGCAGGCAGCCTCGGTGCTGGTGGACCATTGGGTGCGTGGATATGTGGATGCGTGGATGTATTTTGCCATCCTAAGCAGCACCAGCGATAAAGGATACTAGGCAGCGAGTGCCTGCCCCGCAGGTTCCTGTGTCGGAGCAGAGGTGCTTCTCCAGCACTAAATGAGGAGGCATCCTGCCCCAGAGCCACCCTTACAAAGTCATTTGGTTTGGCTGCCTTCAGGAGCAGCACAGCCCCACTGCTGCCCATCACCCCACCTAATTTCAGGCAGCAGGCAGCCCCCTGGGTCCCAGATGTGCCTGCTGCCATGAGCAGCGCAGGGCTTGGCCCTTTGGCGGGGCTGCGTCGTGCTCTGCCCAGCCCACACCCACACAGGGGAATGGTGCCTGACCTGTTTTGGAGCCATAGTGCCCAGCACAGGCAGATGATGACTGTGGGATCCAGCCTTGGAAGGACATCTGTGCTGGGTGGGCTGAGAGCTGGCTGCCAGAGACCCCACAGGGCTGCTATTACCCACATCATCCCCATGCCACCGCCCTGCTGAGGGGAGGCTGCCTGAGGGAGGCTTGCAGGAGGGCAGCTGTGGCAGCTGTTTGCCGTAAGGGTGGGGAAGCTGCCCTGCCGAGGTTGTCCCATGCTGGGGTGAAGTCAGCCCGCAGCTGGTGCTGGGGGGGCAGCCGGGCCTCAGCTCTCATGCTGGAGACTGCACCCAAGCTTATTGGCGTTTGGTCACACGACGTGTGCAGTTACAGCAGCACTGCCTATATATAGCCTGGAGGGACACAGAGCCAGGAAAGGCTCTGCTGCTGGCTGGGGGACTCGGGAGATTGCCCAGTTAGTCCCTCTACCACTACCACAGGGCACTGGCAGGCAGGCCAGGTGTCCAAGTGGCACAGCACAACCGCCCACCCTTCCCCACATGATGAGGATGTGCCCCTCGTAACATGCTGCCCTGGTGAGCACTGGCCCCACCAGCAGGACCTGTCCTGTGGGAAGTAGGGCTGTGCTGGGTCATTGCTGGTTACTGCACCACCTTAAACTGCCTTAAGGCTAGGGCCAGGGCGACTGCCCCTTTCCCATCTGAGCACATGAAGTGACACAATTAGGGTGAGTGCCTAGGTTTGCCCCCTGATGGACATCCCCCTGCAGCAGCAGCAGGGATATCACAGCACCTGGTGCTGGTGCAGTGATACCTGAAGCCACAAGGGCTGGTTTGCAGCTCAGCTACCTCCTCCCACCACCAGCACAGTTTTTGAACACCCAGGCTCTTCCAAAGAGGCCACCTGGCTACCTGGGGCTCTGCCAGCCTTCCTCATGTCCCCCAAACCCTTCCTGTTGGCTCCTGTCCCTCTGGACCCCCCAGGTCGCACCACCACGGCACGGGCAGCGTGCAGGCTGCAATGGGCCATGGTTGGGTGCCTACAGGTGTGCAGCGGCATCCATCCCTCCCCACCTGGAGAAAAGCTGATGCTGGTGAGGCAAAAGGTCCCCTCCCCATGGCTGTCAGCCTCCCTGTCCCTGCTCAGCCGCTCTCCTTCATTCCAGGCCTGGCACTTTTCAGCTGCGTGGGTGCTGATACCAATGTGACCGAAGAGCTGCCCTGCGAGGGCTGTGCAGGTGAGGAGGTGTAAGAGCGGAGCGGGAAGCTGCCGTGTTTTGTCTGGCGCAGAGGCCAGCTGCCGCTTATCAGCACAGAGGCGCTGGGCCGGCGACGGCCAAGGTCGCGAGCCGGCAGCAGGCCACGCTCGGGGTCCCCGCTGCATCCCATCCTGGTCCCTGCAGGTAATGTGACGCAGATGCGGCGGCGGGGACACTTCTCCCGGTGTCCCGAGGAGTACCGGCACTACTGCGTCAAGGGACGCTGCCGCTTCCTCGTGGCCGAGGCAGCTCCGGCCTGCATGTAAGTTGCCAGTGGAGGGGATGTGGTGGCATGGGGGGACAGCACACTGCTGGGAATGGGCAGCAGGTGGTGTGATGGTTTTTGGAGCCCTGTTGTCCCATGTGCTGTGGGGCAGGTGCGAGCGAGGCTACACGGGGGCACGGTGTGAGCAGGTGGACATCTTCTACCTGCGAGGCGACCGGGGCCAGATCGTGGTCATCTCCCTCATCGCTGCCATCGTCACCCTCATCGTCTTTGTCATCTGCATCTGCCTCTGTGCTCAGTACGTGGGGCTGGGGCGGGAGCAGCGTGCGCGGCCCTTGGGCATGGCCAGGTGCCATTTGGGTGTGGGATGCGGGGTCTGACCTGCTGGGAGGGGCGCGGGGCATCACTGATGCCTCATTCTGCTCATTTGTTTCATTCCTGTCCCCTCAAAAGCCACTGTCGGAAGCAGCGCAGGAAGAGGAAGGAAGAGGAGATGGAGACGCTGAACAAGAACGTGCCCTCGAGGAGTGAAGATGTGCTGGAGACGGACGTTGCGTGAAGGTGCGGGGGTTTGGGGGTCAGTGGTGATCCCCTAAGCCCTGACAGCTGACAGCTGCCCGCCAGGAACCTGCGGGCGGGTCCCGGCGCCGGCCGGGTGGGCGAGGGGTCGCACTTGTCACGGTGCTAATAAAAGGGTGACCGAAAGCCCGCGCCTGTCTGCGTGTCGCTAAGCTGTCCTCCCCCCACCATGCCCGCTTCCCCGTATCTTCCCCGCAGCGGAGGGCAGGGCGGGACGCACCGCTCCTGGCACCGTCCCGCGCGACGGGGCGTTGTGTCGCGCAGTGCCCGCCAGGGGGCGCCGCAGCGCAGGGCGAAACCGCCGCCGTCCCTTGGAGGCTTCCGAGCCGGGGGCGCTGCGGGTCTCGGCGCAACCGGAAGAGGGCGCTGCACTGCAGTGCTGTTCCTGGCAGAGCTGGCGCGTGGCGCCGCGAGGCGCGACCGGGGCGGCAGCCCTCGGGCGGTCCTGGAGCTGCCCCGGGCCCCTTCCTCCTAACTGTTCCCCCGTCCGTCCGCCGACGCATCCTTCGGCACGGATCCTCACAGCTCGGCCTCGGGCTGGTGGCAAGAGGCAGCTCCTGGCTGGCGGTACAAAGTAAATATCGATCGAGGCCTGACGCGGCCCCGAAGCCGCGCTTCCACCCGGCTCCCGCCTCCCGATACCAGCGGGGCTCGGGGAAATCGAGCAGCTCTTCGCCTTCCCTGCCGGAGGCTCCAGCCCGTGGCTCCAGCCCGTGGTGCGCGACAGGGCCCGCCTTGCTGGAAGCGCAGCTCCCGAGAGCTGGCACGTGCTCGCAGCCGTGTCCGCGTGCTCCAGTAGGGAGGGATCTGACTGTGCCCCCGGCTGCAGGATTTCGTTCTCCCATTGCAAACATCACCTCGGCTCCGTGCAGGGGACAGCCCAGCCCGCGCTTCCGTACTGCGCACCTCCCTGAGGCACCGCACCGGGCACGGACACCTCCAGCACCAAGTAACCGCAGTCTGGACTTGGTGCAATCTGTAAGTCGATTGCTGTCAGAATATTACAGTTCACAGTTATACACTGTACAGAAGCTAATTAGTTTGTATTCATTAATTAACCTTGGATTTCTCCACCTCATTTGCAGCTCCAGCTTATGGCTATGTTTAGTCCAGGAAGTCTCTTGTTTATTGTATCCCCAGTTCATTTCACCTCCAGCTCGGTTTCAGCTCCGGCTCATTACAATTGCAGGGGAACTGTTGGGTCACAGCTTGAAATGGTGATTGAGCGCCTGGTGAAGGGAGTGGCTGTCCCAGGGAGCACAGGCAAATTGTTTGCACCTGTGCTCCCCATCTGACCAGAAGGGTGGAGGTATCCTGGGCTCACAGAAGGGTCAGCTATTGAAGAGCCGACCCTTATATGAGCCCCTTTTGTACTGAAAACTATCTCTTGGAGTTGGGTTGCTTGCTGCAGAGGAGGGCTTTATAGCTGAAGAGTTCCTTCATCACTTCTATGAGTTCAGCTCTTTTTTTGGCATGTGACTATTGGTTTATCTCCAAATACTTCTCCTGGGATTGCCAAGAACCTGTTAGAAGCAATTTTGCTTCTTTCTGAACAGAATGCAGCTAGTGCTTGTAAAAACAGCCTGGCTTTAGACAAGGTTATAAGTAATCACTGTCACAACTTCAGTATGGTATGTCATAGTTGTATGTCATAAACTGTGGATTAGCTATTTTTATTTTAGATTTCTTGATTAATCAGGCCTGGAAACATCCAGCTCCCAGCATCTACAATTCATTGGATGCCTCCAACTCACTGTAGTTTGGGCTCATTTCTATGTCTAGGTAGTCATAGCTCATGCAATTAAAATTGTTAAACTAGACTTTAGACAAGGTTGTAAATCAATCACTATTGTAACTTGAACGTTAATATTGAATGTCTTAGTTGTGTACTGTATAGATACTGACTAACTTAATTTGTATTTGCAGGCTAATTAACCCTGGATGTCTTCAACTTGCTGCGTCTCTGGTTTGCAGGCAGCTGTGCTTCTCTCCAGTTTGTTTGCAGCTCCAGCTTGTGGACTGGAATTCTCCTAGACTTCTCCAGCTCTATTTTGGCTCCAGGTAACTACAGCTCATGCTTGTTAAAACAGTTTGGGCTTTATTACAAATCAATCACTGTCGTAACTTGATTATTACTACTGAATGTCATAGCTGTACACTGTATAGATAGAAACTAGGTTTTGCTTTTGCTGATTTATTAGTTGTGGATGTCTCCAGCTCATCAGAGCTCATGCTTGCTGCAACAATCTGGGCTTTAGACAAGGTCATAAATCAATCACTGTCATACCTGTAATGTTGCATGTCATAGTTATACATTGTAAACCACTTAGTAGTCAGTTGAATTGATTGATTAATTAGTCCTGGACACCTCTGGCTCCCTGCATCTACCATTAATTGCTGTCTCTGGTTCTAGCAGTCTCTAGCTTGCTGCGGCTCTGGCTCATTTGCTTCTAGCTCATGCTTGTTTCAACAGTCTGGGCTTTTGAAAAGGCCATAAATCAGTCATTGTCACAACGTGAATACTAATACAAGCTACCATCGTTTTCTAACTGTTGTACTACACAGGCCCGTTGGTAACTATTCTGGGCATTGTTCAAACATTTGAGTAAGCAATTGAGCTGAAAAGTCATGTTTTATCCAGAGAGTCTCTCATGTGGGTTCAGCCCAGTGCACACCAATGCCCTGCATTCTGGGGACAACACAACCAGTGCTGTGGTTGAGAGCACCTCTACCTGCTGCTGTCTGCACACAGCCAGTCCTGGGGCTTTGCTCAAGGCAGCACACCTGGGTTCAGTGTCTGAGCCCCCAAAACTGGTTCTGAGTTCCAAAAACAGGCCGCTTAGTCTCCGTTCTCAAGCTCCCACAGCATCCCAGTGCTCTTGTAACAGAGGCTGAAAACTGTGTGATGGACTGCAGACTGTGGTCCAACAGCGGCCAAATGAGCCCGTTTTCAAGCCTCAGAAATGCAGGATTCCATCTCTGCTTTCAAGAGGTGGGAAGGCACAGTTCAGTTACTCTCACTGGGTCCCCAAGCCAACCAAATCAGCCTGGGTTTGAGCCGCTGCAAGGCAAGAATTCGCCTCTGCCGCCGAGCCCCAAACTGCTCACCCAGCTGCATTCTCTGCTCCAGCAGTCATCACAGTGTGCACTGCTTTACTTTTCCGTTTGCCCAGCGTCCGGCCCACGTGCGATGCCGAGGCGGAGAGCGCAGCCCCGGGCCCCCTGCCTTCATCCCCCGGCTCCGGCCTCTTTGCAGCCACACTAGCAGCGCAGCGCAGCGCAGCTCAGCGCCGCGCCGCTGGCGCCGTCCACGGCCGGAAAAGGAATGGAGGGCGGAGGGAAGATGGCGGCCGCACCGCGCAGGCGCCCTGGGGTCTCAGCGCCAAACCCGGGCCCCGGAGTCGCGTAGTGGCGGCGGCTGGAAGGGCGAGTTAGGAGCCTCGTAGGTCAAACCCCCTGCAGCGCTTGGCCTTGGTGAACTTCAGGAAGCTCATTTTGCACACAGTTTGCAATCCTGGCCCCGTCCCTTTGCTACCCCGTGGTGACTCCCTGCCTTTGCCTCTTATGGCTGAGATGATGCCTCAGCACTCGTTCCTACCCTGTATGGTACAGCACAGGACAGCAATTACAACACACAAGGCAAAGGTTTGCCAGCATCACTGCATTTATTTTCTACTATGGGTCACACCATGCTGATTCTACCACTGCATTACTCTCCAAGTACTCGGCTGATGTTTAGATGCTTTTTAAGAAAGGAAAAATATATTTCCTACAACCCAGGACAAATTTTCAGAGAAAGGGATGAAATTTGCTCATGTGATTAATTTGCACACAGGAAGTGCTGGCAAGAGGCAAGGAGTGGCTCCTCTGCTTCAGCAGTTAATCTCCACACTTCAGCGCATTGTCACCAGCTCCTCTGCAGAGGTGGGGTGGATAGCAACTGTGTTGTCAAAGTCAGCCTTGGTGGCTCCCATTTTGATGGCCACAGCAAAGCCCTGCAGCATTTCATCACAGCCCAGGCCTTGCATATGCAGCCCCACCACCTTTGAGGAAGAAGCAAGAAGCCAGTGAGACCAGACTCACAGCCAGGAGTCACACTACCACGACTGGTGGCCCCCCACCCAGACAGCCCATGGTGTTCCCTGCAGTGAGATCCTACAAGGGGACCTGCATCTTCCTAGGTGGGGATACCACTATCTGCTTCTACACACCTTCTCCTCCTTGCCAGCGCACACCAGTTTCATCACACACTTCACTTTCCTCTGGGTGACTGCATGGTACATGGGGGTGAATGACGTGGAGTAGATCTTCACGTTGTCCTTCCCATACACAGAGATAGCTTCATCTGCAGCAGAAAGCACTGCACATCAGTTTCCCTGGCCTGTTTCTCCACACAGGCACTGATTTAAGACCTGTATGCCTCTCTGCGTGTTCTCCCACCCCTACCTTCAGTGAGGCCCACAGTTCCAATGGGTGGGTGGCTGAAGACGACAGTGGGGATGTTGCTGTAGTCAAGCCGGGCACATTGTTGGTTACCAAAGAGCCGAAGTGCCAGCTTTCTCCCAGCTGCAATGGCCACTAAGGAGAGGGACAGGGAATGTGAGGCATGGCTCTGCTGGGGGACAAGGGGATGGAGAGCACCGGTACGCACCTGGGGTCAGAAGGGCTTTGCCACAAACATCTCCGATGGCATAGATCCCCTTTCTGGTGGTGTTCTGGAATTCATCCACCACCACATGGTTCTGGGCGTCCACTTTCACACCCTGCCAGAGGAATACCAGCCATGTCAGCACTTAGAACCTTGTGGTCCTCACAGCAATGTGAAGGTCCCTTGGTGGAGGAACTGAGCCTGGCAAGAATGTGCCAGACTTTTTATGGTCCCACACGGCACCAAGAAGCTCTGCAGCCCAAGGATGGCGATGCTTAAGGGTAAGGGGACATATTTCTGTCTCACCACATGCTCCAGGCACAGATCCTCTGTGTTCGGCTCCCGCCCAATGGCCCACAGAAGGCAGTCCACATCATGGATCACCTTCACGGTTGGCTTGTGCCCAGGCTCAGAGGATGTCACCTTCACCTCCAGCAAGCCAGTGGGGGACTTGGTGATAGCCTGGACCTGCGGGGGCAACCAGGTGCCATGATGGGATGGTGCCAGTAGGGTGGGTAAGCAACCACCCTTGCTTGGGGTGCTACCCCATCCATCTCAGAATCATAGAATTGCTCAGGTTGGAAAAGACCATCAAGATCACCAAATCCAACCTCATCTTGTCCCCCGTGAGCACCCATACCTGTGTGTGCTTCCAGACATCAACTCCAATGTTCTCCAGCTCCTGCGTGCAGTTTGTGCTGATGAGCGAGTCAAATGTCCTCAGGACCTAGGCAGGGACCATGCAGCCCTCTGAGATGATAGGCCACACACTAGGATGCTTGATGGCCCTATCCACCTCCATCTCCCTACTGCCTGTTTTCTTGCCCCACTCTGTCACAAATAGGCTGGGACGCTTCTGCTTCATAGTAAAGCATTTCTTTGTTTTTTTAATCTTCCTTAGTTTGCTTTCTTCAAGCTATGATTCAACATGAAGCTGAAGGAAGCAGATCCCACGGCACGCACTGCTACAGAAAAGCTCTGCATGCTCTACAGCTGCAGGGATGGGCTCAGCAGCATGCCTCTGCTCTGCCTCCACCCACAGCTTCCCTGGCTAACCTGCCAGAGACGTGTGAGCAGCTGGGATGTGGCTGCCATGGGGATGGCCAGCAGCAGTACCTTGTCCCGACGAATAAGCAAGGAGGACTTGGAGCCCAGTGTGGAGAGGATCCCTGCGATTTCCACTGCAATGTACCCTGCACCAACGACCACGCTGTGCCTGCAGAGAAGCAAGAATGCCACGTGCACATATTTGGAGCCTGACAAGCATTAGAAACCTGGCAGCTTCTCCTGGGCCCAAACCAAGTAGTTCATCTTGGGTGCCACCACAGTGAGAGCCTTGCAGAACAGCCTATGCAACCTCCCAGGGCAGAGCTGAGAAGAGCAAGGTGATCAGCTGGAGCCACTGAGAAGCCACCAAGCTCTGGGATTCACCTCTCCACTGCGTCACCGGGATGGGAGATATCCCACCGTACCTGGGAAGTTCTTCCAGGTCGAAGAACCCATCACTGGTTATACCAAGGCTGGCACCTGCAAAGCAGCACGGTGATTTTACCATGGATAACTCCAGAAAGCTTCCTGCAGCCACATCACTTGCTTCCTGCTTGTGCTATGTGGTTACTCACCGGGAACTTCAGAGTCAGGAGGGACCGATGGGCGCCCACCTGTCGCAATGAGGATGTGAGGAGCCGTGTACTTCTTCCCACTGACTTCGATGGTGGGCTCCGGATCAGAGGTGAACTTGCCATAGCCACGGATGATGTCAATGCGAGCCTGTGGAGCAATAGCAGGGAGCCCAGGCATCGCATTAGCAGAATAAATACAGAAAATAGACAGAAAAGACTGCTTCCATGCCAGGCTCAGGGAATAAGAGCATCCACACCTTGGTTAAATTATTTTCATAGATCTCATTCAGGCGTCTCACATAAGCATCACGCTTCTCCTTAATGGTCCTGGAAAAAGATGGAAGTTTATTGTCACCGCCAACTAATGAAGCTGCAGAGCTCATCTGAAATGAGTCTCACCGCATGGCAAAGGAGGTCCAAAATAAAACAGGTGTGAGTTGCACAGCAGGCAGGTGCTTTCCCCACTGGGGTTGGCACCCAACCCCACCCAGCCTGAGCCTCACCTCCAGTTAAACCTGGCACCAGGTATCTCGAAGCCATAGTCAGGATGGTCGTGAATGAACTCGGCGTGCATGGCAGTGTTCCACATCACCTGCTCACACAGAGCACGGCCCACTCAGTGCCCTGGTGCAGCAGGCTTCAGGATGAGCCTATTACACCCAGCAGGCTCTTGTAGTTTCAGGAGAACTGCAAACACCGCGGGAGCCCCGAGGTCTGCCGCAGCAAACACCAGCTGCATGACTGTGACCACCCTCTGCGTGCAAGGCCATACAAGCGGCTTCACTGGCTTGCACCACCGGGATCTTAGCTTGGCTGCGTGCAGGCAGCGCTTCCTGATGCCACCCCTCTGCCCGGACCCGCTCACGGGACAGGGATCTGGGTGCCCCAGGGAGGTGCAGTTGTGCAATGCTCTGCAAGCACTGCTTCCTCCCCACGCCCTTCTCTGTAGGTTGTGCCCTGACCTCGGTGCAGTTATCCGCCTTTCGCTCAGGGCCAAACCCAAGGCACCGGACTCTGTGCCGGGGCTGAAACTGATCCAGAATATAACGTTGCAAACAACAAAAAAATCACACTCACTTTTTTTGGCACGCACCCAACGTTGACCTAGGAGGGAAGAAGGGCAGGTTGTGAGCACGACTTGGACAAGGAGATGCTCCGGCAGCGCTGCACGCCACGTCTCATGGCCCGGAGCCGAGCGGGGCGCCGCGTCCCTCGTGCTGTGTAACAGCCCTCCGCTTCCTCGAGGCTGAGCACTGAAGGTCGGCGGTGCTCGCGGTCCAAAGGTAGAACACGAGAGGTCCACAGAGAGCGCCGTTTGCGGCCCCGTTCGGGCAGCGTCCGCCGCACGGCCGCTCCGGCAGGGGAAGCGCACCGCCGCCGCTTCTCCCCAAGCGAGCCGCCCAGCGGACGAGCCGTTTTCCTGACCACTGGTACATCCCTGCCCGCTAATCGCGTCCCGCCGCCTCCCCCGGGCCGCCGCCTCCGCCCAACTCACGCAGGTGCCGCCGAGGCGTCGCGGCTCCACCAGGGCGACGCGGACGCCCATCTCGGCCGCCCGGCGCGCCCCCGCCAGTCCCCCCGACCCGCCGCCCAGCACCAGCAGCTCGTACGCGGCCGCCGCCATGGCTCAGCCACAGGCCGCCCTCCCGCCCGGCGCCGCCCCAGCCCCGCCCCCGAGAGCGCAGCACCACGGCTCGGGCTGAGAAGGGCGTTTATTGTTCAGGTACAGCGAGCGGGAGAAGCGCGGCCGTGACAAGTACGCGGAGGCGGGAACAACACAGGACGGGAATCGAGCTAAAAAGGGAACGCTTTATTCCGTGTTATGACAACGTACTCCCAAAAGCAGGAATCGCTCCCCTTCTCCTGGCAGCGCAGAAGGGCAGGGGGTGCAAGGGGCCTTAAGCCCCGACCCCTGCCGGGGGCAGGGCTGCACGCCCTGGGCCGGGCCGCCCGGGGCTTCGGCCAGCCTGGCCTGCTCCACTTCAGGCGCTTGTCTTTCAGTAAAATCAAGAGTGGTGGGGTAAAGAAGTTAGTGTGCATTTCCCTTAAAAATGAACTCCGAAACGCTAATTCATGCCAGTTAACCACTAGAACTAAAAATTTACAAATAAGCATAAAAGGAGATGGAAGCGTTTGAGTTACCTTGTCCTCTCTGAACAGTCCAGAAAAAAAAAACCAACAAAAAATGACTACAATACAGCAGGCAAACTGACTGTTGGACTGATTGGTATAGGATATATAGTGTTGTAAGGAATTCAGTCTCAAGTTGTGCTGAACGCTCTTCGTCCTCAGTATGGCACATTTTGGTCCATGAAGGGGATTATAAGTAGAGACGAACCCCGATTTCTGACAGAAACAAGTAAATATTGTTGCTCTTTAAAACACCAGGCGTACTTCCTTCTAAAAGGTTATGAGAGGTTTATAGGAAGTAGTCTGGGGTACGACGGGTGACATGAGGCTCTCCACGACGAGGTGCTGGGTCAAACTGAAGGCTGCAGGAAAGAAAAAGGGGTCATTGCTCTTCCACACAAGGCAGTTTCCAATACTGCAAACAAGACTTGCTCTCCTGCTGCTGGCACTTTATTTTCCCAGCTGCTACCACCTGAAGTGTCCCAGATCTCCCACAACCCCAAATCTAAATCCAGAGGATGTAGCAGGTCCCCAAACTGATGACCAGCAGGAGGCAAACTCATCTGCTGGTAGAAATACTGCTCACAGGAGCAAACACGGCCTGGCCCTGCAGAAGCTCCAATGTTTCAGAACCAGGAAAAGGAGACAAAGCAGTACCTAAGAAACGTTTTTAAGAGCTTAAGTAGCTCCTTTTATAGCTTGACTTAAGTTCCAGAGCAGTTTGAACTAGGTTTTCATGAAAGGACCCCTTTGGAAAGGATCAGACTTTCCTCCTAGTCTGGAACCGTTAAGCAGGAAGAGAACTGCTTGAAGCATGTTACTTACAAGGAATATTTTAAAGTGTCATCTAGTTCCATGATAGCGGCCTGGTTCCCACAGCGGTAGCAGTAATTGGGCGCACTGAAAATGGTCACCACGTTTCGGTCATGGCACCAGTTATAACCCTGCCAGGAAAAAGAGAAAAGAAGTCTCTGTTAAATCAACCCTCAGTCCATCTGAATTTCCTCAAACAACAAGCCTCAAGCTATTTGTGAAACGGTAGGTTCCTTCCAGGTAGTTCCAATTTCAAAAGGCACTCTACAACATCAACAAAGTGGTGTTTGCAAGCAATGTTTACCTAGCGAGAATAATTTAAGCCATTCTATATGGAGGCTGGCTATTTGCCACTGATGGGTTTGTATGAAAATTGTGGATTACACAAGAAGGAAAACTAGAGATTTCAGCTGAACCCTCAGCTTTCATTCACCTCGAATGAATTTTGCCAATTCACTTGGAAGGGAATTCTGACGCTACTCCTTACAAGACCTGCTTGAATGAGATGTAAAAATAAATCTGCTCCATTGACCCACTAGGCATTTTTCCATCAAGACATAAAAGAATACACCATAAGCAGCCAAAGTTAAGGCTTAATCCCTGACATATCTGACTACTGCGTACTATAGGGCAGCCTGTTTAATACGGCATGTAAGAAGATTACTACTTCAACAAACAGGGCATGGCAGGGTCTCTAGCAATGTGCTTAGTTACAGAGCAGGTCAAAGCATCATCCTTTTACATAGCCTGTTGTTTTAACATGATTGAAATCTCTCTTAGGAACTTACCTGCCTCACCTTTATGTGTCAGCTCGTGCAAATGCACCCGAAGGTCTCACAAGAGACAAGAATTTACATCTACCTTTTTTTTCTTTTTGCCTGTCCAGCCGACAGTGCTTCCCCTACCTCCATGACAAGTTGGTGAGCACGGGAAACCAGTGTAAGACCATTGGCATGGTTAAATGTTTCAGAAATGTCTTGCCCAAATGTGTAGCCGGCACCACGTGGAGATATACCCCAGCCGCCACGATCATCTGGATCCGACCACAACAGATCACACATTGGACCCTTGAAAAAAAGTGAGTGTTCTTTGTTAGTTTTCATCATGATTACAAAATAGTTATAAAAATACAACTTTAAATATTTACAGTAAAAAGCCTGCCTGCATGTTCTTCTCTGCATAAGCCACATATGTTTATCTAGCAATAGTTACTCCAGTCAACATCCATTCACAAGGAATGAATACGCACACAGCTGAGCAGTCTGTACTACCAGAGAACTGTGTGGCCACCTCCAGCACACACTGCTTACCAGCTCGCTTCACCTAGCCAGAGCTGCAAAGATGTGCAGAACAGATCCACGTGCTTCTTCCTGACTCTCACAGTATAATAAAGGCCACACAGGAAAACATGTATGCAAGTCCGAGGATACACAAAGGGTTCATCAGTGCCAGCCAACTTGTAATAAATTAATGGAAGGGAAATTATCCACATGAAGCTATGAACTAATCAAAAGATTGATGGTTAATCTTCAGCAGTTCTTCTGGCAGGGTATTAAGCATGTAATTTTCTCTGCTGAATTGTTCTTCATTGGATTTTACATATTCAGAAATATCCTGGTACTTTTAACAATCACAAGTGAAGCTCAGCAGCTTTTCTCGCTGAGCTATTAAGAAACTCAGGGGCACTACAAACTGTCTAGTACTTATCAAAGCCCTCTGCTGTTTCCCATCCATTGATCCAAGCTACGTGGTAGGGATCACGTACAGACGTTCTTGGGAAACGGATTCAGCAATCAGATGCGGCATAAGACTGTGAAAACCCCAGAGTAACAAAACAATAATTACCATCTATCCACAATCAGAAGCCCCACCAGGCAGCCTCCTTCCTAATTCTGGAGGCAATTCCAACAGCTTATTTCAGGTTTTCAGAAATCTCAGACAGACCTTGCCACTCTATTCTTGCTCCTGTACCCAACACGTTTCAGGACAAGCAGTTTGTTTCCATGGGGGGGATCAAGACCATCTGTAAGCCCCAACAATTCCAACACAGCAGAGCTATTTGCTAGCCTTGGAGCTCAGAGAGTGGTTTCTTCAGTCCAACTGGCACTCCCCAGCTGCTCCACATGGGACTCCTGCACATCAGCATGTCCTATAGGCTCCCTCTAACTTTGTCAAGTCCCCCAGAAGAAAGAGGGTAGCAATGAACACGGTGAAGACACAAAAAGGACTGGCTGAGGTGGAGGGACAGTGACATGACAGCTTAGTGTGCTGGTGGTTGGTTCACAAGGAAGTGTGCAATGGGGCACTTTCCCTTGGCAACATGACTGAGTCATCATAACAGTCAAGAAAATCTGTTGCTGTGAAAAACAGCTGTGAAAACCTCACAGCTGTCCTTTTGCACACTGCTGTAATCACAGCATATTGACTTGGGTGTGTTTTAACCAAATGAATTTTCATTTGCTATAGCTCTTACTGAGGCAATAACCTTCTGCAGAACAGCATGTCTCACTGCGTGAATGCATTTCTGCATGACTATACATTTGCATTTTCAACAAACATATGTAAATTGTAGTGCATCTGGCTTCCTGTTACCTCATGTGGAACTTCCTGCAGGCGGTCCAGAGCCCTGATATGATCCAGTGTATCTATGGATGGAGAGAGGCCACCGTGGAGACAGAATATCTGTTGCAGGAAAAAAGAGCAATCCATTAAATGCATTTTTGCTATGGGAAGACTCGTCTCAGAAACAGCTGGTTTTAACCCATTATTTTGCAATTACAGTGGTCTACCCTTACGGGGGAGAAACAAATTTTAATTCTCTCAGATGGAAACAAAACTGGATGGCTGCACATTGTACACTAGTATCGGAGCAACAAACATCCTGTGCCTTCAGTATCACAGCAATATGTCAACTCGCAGGTGATGTATCATAAGGAGATTCTCACCTGCTGAAGACTTCTTTAAAATAAACAGCATCTGCAATACCCTGACACTCCTTAGGCAGCAAACAGAGGCCTTGTTGTACCATCAACTTGTATTACTAGTTCACCCAATTCTTCCCCAAACCCACAGTAAACACCTGGGCTTTACAAAAAATTCTGGCCACAAGCTAAGACAGCTTGTTTGAGATTGTTCATGCATGGGTCAGACAGCACAGACTGCACTGTGCTACCAAACAGTTTTGTTTATTTGGGGCAGGAATCTTACCTGGCCATCTACTAGAGCTGTAAGCGGAAGATAATCAAACAGATCTGTGAAATACTTCCAGACATTGGCATTGCCGTATTTCCGCAGACATTCGTCATAAAAGCCATACACTTGTGTAATTTGTCTGCTTTCATGATTTCCTCTCAGTATTGTAATGCGTTCTGGGTAACGCACCTATTGACCAAAAAAGGGGGAAAAAAGAGCAGCTTTCCTTTAACACAAGAACTGTATAAAAGATATGGAGAAATACTAACTAGAAGTTCAAGCAGCAGACAAGCACTCAGGCCTATTATATAAAAGCATGTGTCCATTAACAAATTCCAATTTACATCCATTTAGCTCAAGCCAACTGCAGTGTCAAGGGGGGAACAATTCTTTCATATCCCCTCCAAAGCACAGTTTTGCCCAAAGTTATCAAACCAAGCTGTCCAGCCGTACCTTTAACGCTACTAGTAGAGTCACCGTTTCCACTGAGTAGTAGCCTCTGTCCACGTAGTCTCCCATGAACAGGTAATTTGTGTCTGGAGACTTCCCACCGATTCTAAAGAGTTCCATAAGATCGTGGAATTGGCCATGGACATCCCCACAGACGGTGACAGGGCAACGTACCTCTTGCACATTTGACTCTTTTGTAAGAATTTCTTTAGCCTAACAAGAGAAAAACAAAACAAACAAAAAACAACAGAACAAAAATGCATGAAGCTCCTCTACTGGCAGATGCAGAAGTTATTCCACTGCGTTTGCACTGGAAAATCAGTTTCCCTCTAATAGAGAAGGATGGCCACTAGAAAAAGAGCTTGTTGAATAAGCAAAGGCAATGTGCATTTTACAAACCGTTGTGCAAGAAGACAAGTTTGGTACTGTGAAGCCTGGACACACAGATTTTATTGTACCATATATGACAATAAGCAAATTCAAAGAAGTAAATAAACAAGTTAATTCTTAACCTGTCCTGAAATTAAGGAGTGTGAATTTCAAGACTTGCTGTTGCATACAACTTCCATCACTGATGGGGTTCATCCATGAAATCTCTGCTTTTTCCAGTCATTTCTGAATTGCATACAATGACTGCAAGTGCTATTCCAGTGTTTTCATTAGTGTCACATATCTCATCTCCTTAAGCACAACTGACTTGTTTGTTTGAAGCATGCCAGTCCATTTGCTTGATAGATCTCTTGGTTCAGAAGAGCTCAGGTCAATTCATCTGACCTGTGTGAACTACAGCAGCACTGGGGTTCCAGTCTGACTGCCAAAGCCAAGTGCTGCTCAGCTTTGTGATGCCTAGCAGCTTTACCTCAGGAATGACAAGTGTATCACTGGTCATCTCATGTCCTGTCAGAACCTACGTGAGAGGCTTGCGTGAACAGGGTTTGGAAGCCTGTGGCCATGGCAGAACACCAGAAGAGACTGCATGTTGCCCAGGCAACTATTATGGCTTCTGAAAAACTTGGTTTACAAAAGCAAGGGTAAAGCCAGATACTATTTCACGCTTATTCCAGTAGTTAAACCACGGCCTCTGAGGCTTCTTTGAGAAGTTACCTGACTTGCAGTGATACACTTGCACACAGGCTCTCTGCTCCTGCCAAATTTTAGCCTGACTGCCACCCAAGTTACTGCTTTCCATCCCACGCAGCCATGAGGCTCCACATAGCAGGCTCAAATCTCTCTGCTGCCAGCCCTGACAGCTAATCTTCACCGCCTTCATCCTCTGGCATCCCTCGTGCTTCCTCCTCCCATCGCTGCACACCCAGGAACCAAGCATGCTATCCTAAAACCGGGATTTGGCAGGAACAGATTTGTGCCATGGAAACAGCACTGCAAGCAGTGCATTTGCCCAGTATCTACAAAGCCAGCTCATCATCTGAGCAAAGCTGATGCTAAGCAAGGCTGAATGTGACGAGGCAACTCGCCCGGCAGAAAAGCCGGGCACTGCTGTGGCACTAGATGAGCAGGACCACGTTACTCTGCCAAATGGCAATGAGAACAAGGCAGAGCATTGGGCACCTGAGGCAGCTATCTGAAGGCACTATGCTCTCAGATCACATTATGATAAGAGACAACTGTCAGGAACAGGAATCTCTCAGCTATTCCCAGCTGTTCCAGGACATATGGGAACCATCAAATCCATCTCCTTTGCAGAGGGGAGGGTTTCTTCTTGCTGAAGTCGTAAGGAAAAAAAGCATTTGTAAACCTTACCTGTACTAAACTGGCACAAACCTCAGTGCATATGCATGAGGCACTTTTCTAGCCTGGGGCATCCACTTCCTGCCAAATTTCCAATTCCTTTCCAAGTTTAATTTAAATTCCTCTGGAGATATTATCAACTTCCTGGCCGTAAACTGGTAACAACACAACTACAGATGGAGGGAAGGCATTCCTGAATTTAGTCATCTCTCTTCACCCAGCAGTTCCTATGCTAATTACAGCCACGTAATGTAGTAATGTAGCCTATCTGCATTATTTCTTATTATGGTTTTTTTTGCTGCCTTCAGTTCATTAGCTGATATAGGCCAGAGCCATGGCACATCTGAAGCACAGAGAGCACCCATGGGCAGGCTCAGCCAGATTCGGACAGAAAGGACAAAGGATCATCTGTGCAGAACAGTCACTCACAGGTGGCGATTTGGCTGCTCTCTTTGCTTAGGATGAGTGAGGTCCCACCTACCACATGGTAAGAAGCTGCTTACTGAGGACACCCTCAGCAGGCACCCCTGAGCACATCTGTCTTCACATTCAAGTGTTCAGATGCCTTGCTTCTTACGCACTGGGAAAAAATAACTAAAGCCCACTGGCTTGGCTAATGCCCAGCCTGCCACCTGCATGGTATGTAACCTGAGGGATGTGACCCTGATTCTCAGAGACATCCTGATTATAGACTGAGTGATGTGGAGTCCACTTCGCAGTTCTAAATGGACTGTAAACTGCTGAACACACGGCATCTGAGTGCAACAGCCCTCCTGAGTTCCTCCTGTTCATGCCTTTAAAAGCACTCATGGGACCTCTCAAGAACTCCAGCCCTCAAGGAGCGACAGAAAATTCAGTCACAAAACACTTGTTCTGTGTGTTCTGACATATGCTGTGTGAAGCAAGAGACTGGGCTTCACTGTGAATTGGAGTTAACCGAGCCACAACAGGTGCCAGGTATTTTCTGTCTTTTTTTTTCATTGTGCACGCTGCTCCTTTCTCAGCTGCATGAAAAGACAGGGCCTTCGTGCTTCTGGGAGAAAGATGCGGGGCATGATACACGCATCACGCATACCTGCCAGTGTCCCACTCCCATGCATGCATCCTGGGAACACATACAGGTAAAGAAGTATTCAAGAAACAGAGGGCAGCTGCTTTTGTGCAGTAACACCCAAAATGCTCATGTTAAATGCATCCTAGGAAGGTGGGTCAGCAGGACACTTGAAATATTGGTACTAGGAGAATCTAGAAGTTTCCCATCAGGAGAGAGAAGGAGCTGACAGCTGAAAAACAGCAGCTTCTTCAACTGCCAACCAGCTGTTACTGTTTACCCTATTTTAGCTTACTCTGAAGACATACATGAAAAATAAAATTTGTCATGTTAATATTGCTTGGGAGCTGAGCTGACCACAGAAGTTTGCTCTCAAATGATCTTCTAAGGTGAAATGAGATCTTTAAAATCTTAAGCATCATTGAAAACATCCAAGAAAAGCTGCAATCGATCAACTCTGGTTGCCCTTTTCACTGAGCATAGGTAACACTACAACAAAATGACTAAAAAAGCATCAATACAAAGGAAAAAATTCTATGACGCCCCGCATTACTGTCATTTATTTATGAAGGCTGTTAAATAACTAGTAAAATCATTTTTAGCTACTTTTTTTCTAGCACGTCAGCTTCCCAACCATGTCCCCCATTTGTATTGGATTAAAGCCACCTTCCAAGTACGAGTGAATAAAAGTAACTGTTGTGGAACTGCTCAGTCATGGCCTGAACTAGTGATTAAGCACCTGGTGGGAAGGCAGGGCCAACCCAGGGCAGCTCAGGTGCATGCAATGTACTCCAGAGAACAGAAGGGGTGGACCCAGAATCCACCCCTTCCCAGACCTCATTTAAGGGTTGGCAAGGGAAGGGTGAGGGCATCTGTCTGGAGATCTCTATCTACTGGAGGCCTTCCACAGGTAAGCAATTTTTCTTCCCTTATTTTTGAGTCCATGGCTGCTACATTTGGATTCATTTTCATTTCTTGTAGCCTAGGATTGTGCTACTCTGCTGATATTGCTGTACTTTCCATTGCATTATAGCATTTCATCATTACAATAACAAGAATCTCCTGCTCTTAATTAGGCATAGTATTTACAGTGCTTGCCCTCAAAATTATGCTGAGGAGTAAGTTATTTGTTGGTTGTGAGTTTGCCAATCAAACTGGCTCTCAGCTCTTTCCCAGAAGACCAGAATTTGAAGCTGCCTGCCATCCCGACCCTTGATCTGCATGGATGGATGCTGGAGGACATGTCCCAGCACTTTACTGTGTTGTCACTGCAAGAAGAAACTGAACAGTCTCAGGACTCAAACACAACCTCTTAATACACTGCTCTGAAACTGGAGATCTTACACAGGCCCTGAGACTACTGTCAAGATCACCAGGAGTCTAAGCCTCTGTGAGAGGCTTAATGATCAAACACACATTATCTCTCACACTACTTGGATTTGTCTATGAGACCTGTGTAGGCTGACTCCATCAGTGAGAGGATTAAGATGCATCCAGATTTTCTATGTCAGGCTTTCCCTAGAGCATAATAGAGACCCAGGCACCAGATTAACATAAGGTCCTTTGACAGCACAAAAACACAGCTTCTTCTGGAAGATTCACTGACCTCAGTTTGACTGCTGGAGGCCCTTACTTCAGGAATCAGAGAAACCAGCTATGGAGTTCCTAATTTAAATCGGCCAGTTGCAATTAATTCAACCATAGCATCAACAAGCTGAGGATCTTAAGATCTCAGAGGTGCCTCAGCAGCGTTGTTTGACAAGAGCCAGCTGGATTCTCCCCAAATGGGAGGGTAGCTGGAGTGCTGGAGCTGCCCTGCCCTTCAACAGCAGAGGACACCCAACAGCAAAACGGATGCCAACGTGGATGCACACTCCTAGAGACATCTAGGCCAGTATGTGCAAGATAAACTTCACTGCTGAAGAGATAAAATACTGCTGACTGTGATCCACCATAACGCTCTCAGAATGTGTCATGGTTTGAATGGCATCCAGGATGCTATTTGGCTTCCTCGCTCGTACTAATTTCACCGATTACTGCAGAAGAGCCTACAAGCTCATTCTATTGAAATTATTACTGTGCAGAATGACCTCAGAGAGCAGAACTGTCACAGGTACATGGCAGTAACAGCAGTATTCTCTGAAGCACCAACTGGCTTCTGCTCAGCTTCAAGAATCAGTGTATGATTACCTTTCAGCAACTGGACAAGAAATGCAAGTCTTCATTAGTGGTTAGAATCCTTCTCCTCCCACCTCTTTACAACACAAAGCTCTCCAGCTGCTCAAAACTACTCTCTACTCCCCTCTTAGACAAACAGAGACCAAGGATGTTCAAAAAAAAAAAAAAAGCTACAAAGAAATAGATGGTTATAGATGGTTGTCTGCTTGTGTTTAAGAAACAGCCTTTAACTTGATTTTCTTTATGCCGTATCCTATATTAATGAAAACCTGTCTTTATTATAGCTAAGGTTTCAACTCCCTCATCAGCAGAATTAATTTGCTCACTTGACCTGAATCTCAAATTGAAGAGCATTTAAAGCTTTTCATGTACAACTTTGAGAGCACTTCCTGTTATATGAATCCACTGCCTCAGTCTTTCAGCCCAGCTTTAGCTGCTCAAAGTGCAGGTTGAGGGGCAGCAGTGCCCACATGGGATCAAAAGGAGTTCCATCCAGAAAGTGCTACCCTCCTGTGAGTACCCAAATTCAAAGCAAGCGCAACCATGGATAAAGAACATGCCAGTGCACCTCTGATTAAGTGCAGACAGCATCAAAGGCTGAGCTCCATAGATATTCTCACTGCGTATTTAATGAGAACAGAAAAAAGGTTTTTAACAACCTTCATCTACTCACGTGACTACAATAATCAAGTTAAGCATGATGAGATACAGGAAGTCTGATGTCTATTTCCCTAACAGGCTGGATACATCTATGGTGCCTAGAAGCTCCAGTAGCGACAATAATTGTTTGTTCTTCTATTGTAGTCTAAATATCAGCATGAATTTAGTTTACATTTTAAGACCAGCAGAATGGGAAGTGTTTTATTGCTATCAGTGGATGACATCTTGATTAATTCTATAAAGAATATAAGATGGATTAGCTGCCAAAGTTATGTCATAACCAGGCAGATCAATTTACAGTGATTCTACAGGTGGAAATTTCAAAAGCTTTCTGAGAAAGAATGACTTCTATACCGTGTATGAGCCAGGCTATCTCCAGTCCTTCCCTCATTACTTTCTGTAAGGCCAGCAAGTGAAACCAAGAATGATACACACATGCAAGTCTGGAACTTGATCTGTTTTTCTATCTCCCGCTTTCATGTAAAACTTTGTAGATGTTTTTGTTTTTGCATTTTTTTTTTTTCATTTTAACCACCTAATACAATTACTAATTAAAACCTGAAGCAACAGTTACTACTGCACTTGACCAGAAAGGTTAAGGGTTTCTCAAGTATTATCTCAAGGAAACAAACCAAGCTTTCTGCAGAACTGCAAATCAGTTACCAACGCTACCTGAAAACTAGATGCTGCAATAGCTTACACTCATTACCAAAAACAACGTGCTGTGCCTTACAAGTTCACATCCTACCTGTCACTTTTGAGGCCTGACATTCCCTTCACCTGCAGCTGCGCTCTCAACTTGGCACCTCTCCCTGCTTTGCAGCCACTGACTGCAATGCAATCTACTGACAGTACTGTCCAGCTTTTGAAAACAGCAGCCAAAGCTCCTTCTCTGGCTTCATTGTTAATTAAGAAGGGAAATTTTTTTTTGTAACAGCTTGGCAGTTGGAACAACAGTTCAGAACTCTTGTTGTTTTGAACTGGAAATAAACTCTTTCAGGCTCATCAGATGGATTTCACACAGGATAGCACAGCCACAAGAATCTCGCTTGCTCTCAAGACAACTACATCTCAAGGCCCTTCTGTTGCTCCCTGCTGTAGCACCAGCCTTCCTCTCAACTGTCACAGCTCTGTGAGTGCAGAAAAAGCCATAAAGCAAATGGGCAGTCTCAGCATGGGTAAGAAAAAGAACGTGAGAAAGGAAATAGAGGCCAACTTGCAGTCAGACAGAAGGCAGGACCATGGATATAAGCATCTGCCAGGCAGCCACAGCTTGGAGTCCTAAAGAATATCCACCTGTGGCACTCAAGCAACTCTACCTTCTGAAGGGCACTCTTAGCATGTTATGAGGTGATGGTGCAGACCCTCTCTACTGTTCAAATCTATTGCTGTGGTGGCCTACTGAAAACTTGAGAAAAAGAAATAGTTGCATCTTCTGAAAGCTGTCACCAAGATGTTTAGTCACTGGCCAAAATGCCAGGAACAGGCACCGGAACAGATCACCTGGTCCTGAAAGAAGTCAGTAAGACACAGGTAACTGACACAACAGCAAAACCAAGCTCACTATCATCAATACAAACAGTACAGGGAACAATGAGCTAGCTGTCAGGCACACAGGCAGAGCAGTTATCAGCTGATCTGGTGCACGGCAACGGTCCCTGCTGTCACTGAGCTAGAAAGCGAACTGCAAGAACACTCTTAGCTGTTCCATTGTGAAGAAACCTACTTCAGCTCCTTGGCCTTGTCACATCTCGTACTTGCAAAGAAATCCTACCTCAGTCATAGACTGCAGTATGGAGAAGTGTGCCTGCACACAGGCATTTAACAAAAGACAAAAGCCACCAAGACCTGTCTCCTGTCTTTGCAGCCTCCACTAAACACACCTGAACAGCGTGCTACCGAAGGAACATCCAACAGCAATCGAGAGTGGCAAACTATCATTCTTCCAACCACTTCCCACTCTATCCCAGCCTTCCTTCAGCAAGGCATAAGCCTCTTTTTCAGACAGCACTACAGCCCACCCGTTGCCCCTCTCCGCCCTCCTCCATCCCTCAACGCACGTCAGAGGTTTCCTACAGCCGGGAGCCGTTCTACACCCGACGCCTCCCGACGCTCGGAGCCGCGATGCGGGCAGCACCGGGCGGGCCCGCGGCAGCCAGCGCGGAGGCACAAACGAGCCCGGCTCCTCCCGCCCGCGGCGCCGGGCCCCCGCACGGCCACCTTCGGCACCTCAGCCTCCCTGCACCGAGCCGTCTCTCCCCGCCTCACCTTCTCGCAGAGGCTGCGGACCTGGCTCTCGCTCAGCTGCCGGCACTCGTTCAGCTGCTCGATCCACTGGTCCAGCTCCTTGGCGAAGCTCTTCTCCTCCATGACGGCACTGCCGGCCGGGACCGGGCCCTTCGCACTGGGCGCCCGCGAGGGCCGGGCCCGCCTGAGGCTGGCGGCGCAACGGCGGGGGCGCGCGGCCTGCTGCGCTCCCCGGAATGGCGGCCCCCGGCCCTGCGCACTTCCGCCTGCCTCCGCCCCCGCCTGCACTTCCGGTCCGCCACTGCGCCTGCGCGGGGTTTCGCGCCGCGGCGTAACGGTCGCCGCCCGCCTGAGGGGTGGTCCGGCATCGTGCCCGGGGGAGCCGCTGCCGTGTAGCTGCGCCGCGGAATCGCAGGACGCCGCGAACACGGGGTACCTCGGCTCTGCTGCTTCACTGTGGGTGGTCGCTCTGCTTCGGCCCGACTGGCCGAAACGTCTCGCCTTGCAGACCGGAGTCAATAACGGAAAGCAAACGCGGCTTGCAGTCTCTGGAGCTGTGCGGCACCTGTGCGAGGTGCGAAGTCCCACCGAGCCCCCGGTTAGGCGCCGCCCCGCTGCCGTAGCGGCCTTGGCCTGGCGGAGAGGTGAGATTGCCCTCTGGAACCGGAGCGCTGAGGCACTGCGGGTAGCGCAGCGCTGCGTGCCCTTCTGCAGAGGAGTTCCTCAGCACGTGCTGCTCCTTGGAAATGCGGAGTAACGCCATAAGACGGCCCTGTCTTTTGGCTAGCTCTGGTGCACGTTAAACCACGCCGTGTATTACAGTGTCCTTTCGTTGCGTCATCTTAGGGGCAAGTGTGATCAGGACTGGTGTGCATGTGCCCTTATGTACCTAACACAGCATCTCACAGCCAGCTCTAGATCACTACCAAAAAACGTACTGTGCACTGCAGTGTACAGAACTCCTTGGATCTTCTGCATTTTTTGGGCACAAGTTTTAACATTCTCCTCGTAAATAATGCTGATAGACAACATGCAGTTTCCTCAGTTTCCACGGGCTGAAACAACCAGAGTTTCTGAAATTCACTTTCCCTCATGTGAAGCTGGAAATCAAGGGGTGTAGCACACTGTGCACCTTTAATGAGCTTTCCAACTAAAAATACATTTAGCAAAGTAAAAGGGAGTGATACAATTTTTTAGTTGCTCCTAAAGGGCTTCTGCCATTTCTGGACTCACAAAAGGTGCTTTTGTGAGCTGTGAACAGCTTGGAAAACTCAGCCAAGAGAGCCCCTGGACTGCTCACCAGGCTGCTGAAACCCACTGGGTCTTCCATACTATCTTGCCGAAAAGGAGTCCTGAGGGTATTTTACTTCTGAGTCTCATAAATTAAGACTTAAGCAATCAGATACATAAAGCATTTGTAATGCTTCCAACTTGGTCCTTGGTGATGACGCCAGGGGCAGCTTAACTTCAGTGTGATACACACCTTGAAGATCTTTTCCACCTGGACCTGATGGCTCCATGCAATAAAGAGGTTGATGCTGACATGCTGGAAAGAGGTATGCACCTAGGAGGGGTCCATCCAGCTCTTCCAGAAGGTCCTGCTGGTGTGGTATTCTCCTCAGCACTGTATCTCCTCCCTGCGCATCACTTGTGCACAGTGGGGCCCCTCACATTAACACCCCATGTGGCATGGGCACTCCCTGGTACCCCTAGCACCTGATACAGCCTTGCATATGTCTTCTGCAGTGGCTCTGCTGAGTCCCAGCACCCCTGTGACAACAGTGGGAGAGGCAGTATTGGGGGGTTGTACTTGAGGGGGCATGAGAAATCAGCTGAGGAAACAAATATACATTATTTAGGGTGGTGTGAGGATGCTTGGCACACCCAGGGACTGAGCAGAACTTGTTGCCTTCCATTTGAGGCTACAGGGAGATAAAGGGGCATTTTGTGGGGCAGGAACAGGCACTGTTCTTTTAATTTCATCTACTCACAGACTGGATTCTGTACCTGAAGATGCATGGTTTGCAACCACTTGTGAGTGCTGCCTTCCTTTGTACAATCTCTAGTAATCAATGCAAATGCCTTGTTAACGCGTGGCACTGAAAAACCAAGATGGTGCTGTTCACCTTTCTGAGGAGAAAGAAAGATTTTGCTACATCTCCTCCTGTGAACATCATTAGATGTCCACAGCTTTTGGCTGCTGTTTTTGGCAACAACATCACGATAAATTGTTTCCTTCTCAAATGCAAAACACCGACATCAGAAATTACTTAACTTCAATGAATACATTAATAACTTTTTAATCTCTTAACTGTACTTAAGTGTACTGAAATGCAGTGATTCTTCTGTTGTACACTTACCATTTTGAAGGATGTAATTATGAAAGACTGGTGAAAGAGCACATAAGGTTGAAAAGCCCTGGGGAGAAGATGTGAGATAACCAAAAGAGATAGATTTATATTCTGGGTCTTGGCTAAAATTATTGCCCCTCACAGGTGGACACATTTCCCTGTCTTACTCACAGGAAGCGCCCACGTGGGAGACACTGTAAGGGCAGCTCTGAGTGACTGAACCCTGAAACAGCCGTACTGTGCATCAGGCAAGAAGAATCAGACCAGACAGTTCAGACTACACAAGTAAGCAAATTTATTTTAAGACAGAACAAATATTGTGGCAAACAACAATATGCAAATTCAGTTGGTAACAGGGGTAAATATCAGACTTTGTTTTCAAATAGATATAAAATATATTCAGATTTTGTTTTGTCCAGAAAGCAGCTCATGTGGGGGGCTTGGAATGGGAAGGGTCTGTCCACACTATCCAACAGCCCATAAAGCCCCAGAACCAACAGTGACTCCTCTGCCAGTGGGGCTGCATGTGTGGGCTCTCCCCTCACAGGACAGAGGTGCCTGTTGGGACTCCAGCTCCTCTTCAGTAATTCCCTCCCTTCTGGTAAAAAGCCAATTCTTGGTACAGACTCCACTTTTGGTTGTGGAGGAGTTGGAGCAGCACCACAGTGTCCACCTACCTGGGGATGGAGTGGTCACAGGTGTCCTTTTTAGGCACAGACAAGCACGCAGAGAGCTGCTGGGGAGGCAGCTCACCTCCAAAGGCAGAGGAGTCACAGTAAGTCCTGGCCCCATGCTCGCCATGGAGAAAGAGGACAGGATTGCCTACTGGAGCACAGGGGTGGCTGCGAACCAAGGGGGAGAGAGCTGCTTTCTGGAAAATCCCTCCCAAATAAAAGCACACATAGAAAACATTAGATTGTCAATGATGCTTTGAAACAAATTCAAGTTTATCATTAAGTGTGTGTGTGTTCACTTAGTACAAACAGAGGAGAAATACTGTGAAACTTCAAGCTCTGGTCAGCATGTCCTCAGTTAGTGTCCACAGAAGCACCATAAGGTATGGGAGATTTAGCACCACAGAGTTGTAGGACCTAACTGATAACATGCATCATTGTTGAAAAACTGGGGACATGGAGATCCATGGGGGACATGGTACAGTCCATTAGAAACAATACAAGGCAATTTATGCGTCGTCATACAGTACAATACAGTCACTGACCAACCAACCCTTTGAGTACAGTACGGAACATGTAACACTTTGCACCCTGTTAACACTAGGGGACTAAGAGACTCTCACACTTTTCTTTCCTTCTGGCCAATTCTGGTACCAAAATGTGCAGGAAGGATGAAGAGCTTGACCCTTTCCTGACATGCTTCCCAGGATCTGCACGTCAGGAGAGACGGGTCCTGACAGCCCCAGAAGTGCTCCTTACTTCTGGCATTGTGAGAACAGGGTTAATTGAAAAAGTGCTAAATTACAGTACATTTGCATTTTTATATGTCAACTACTGAACAGCGAAACAGATCGTTTGAAAACAGAATTGGTATTGTACAGTAAGTTCACACTTAATTCTTCACCGTTTCTACACTTGTAACACATGCATTTTATTTCCATTAGTGTGATTCCAGTAGTATCAACATCCTTCAGAACAATGATCTAACATTAAACAAAACTCCCTAAGAAAAATACTGAGCATCACATAAGTTCCAGAAAAATCTGTTAATCAGCATCACAATGTACTCAGATTTACATCTAGGGTTCTTCATGCCATGAATTTAAAACACCTTTTGGTTAATATCCTGAAAACAAATCAAAACCCCCCAAAATAATAATAACAGTAATAATAATAGTAATAATAATAATAATAATACCACAAAAAGAACAGGTGGGGAAAATAAATTCTCTGTCTGTAGGTTATATGTGCACACACATACATGCACACATACACATTGATGGGTGCATAGGTGTGTGTGCATTTGGAGACTGCTTCCTGCAATGCACAATTAGTTCGATAAACTTGACTCATTTCAAGGTCATTCACATGGGCCAGGAAATACTTTTGGGAAAGAGCTCTAAACTATGGAAAGAAATTAAAACTGTCTCTGCTGGAGAGAACGAAAAGGTCAGTAAAACATCGTCCGTGTGCCATTTCAATGCACTTCCCATGATCTGCCTCAAACCCAAGCAACTGAAATCCCCTAAAAGAACCGTCTTCTGCTTAAAAGGTCCTTCCAGAGAAAGAGGTGCTGTGCTATGCATTACATTCAGGCCTTATGTGTGCCATGCAGCAGAAAGTGCTTAACTTTACCTTCCCGAAGGACGAGATGCCAACTCGGAGGGGCAAAAAACTACACCTGTGGAAAAAAACACAGAGACCTGTTCTGCGTCCCTCTTCCTTGCCAGCTTCCTTTCCCCAGAAGGAAAGAAAGCTCTCAGCTCCCCAAAGGATGACAGAATGTCGGCTCAAGTATTGAAAAGCATCCCATTGTGTCCCAGCGCCAGCCAGAGGGGCCAAGGCCCTCTGTGAGCCTTTCTGAGAGGCTGTCCTCATCAACTAGCGCCTGGGTACTGAGAGAGCACCTGAGCCGCTGGATGCTAGTTCTTTAAAGCTAGATTTGCAGGGTTAATTTGGCCAGGAGAGAAAAAAGTCTGGAATCTATGTACATTTCTACTTTAAAATCACACAATGGAGAATATAAAAGCATAACGCTTTGGGCTGCTCAGATCTTGTTGCTTTTTAACCACTTTCAATTCTGAATGAATACCCAAACCCATAAAGCTCTATTGGAGAAGAAAGCCTAGCTTGAACCAAAGCAAAAGCAGCTGGTCAGGACAATACTTGATCTGCTGAAACAAGCAAAAGTATCACTTTTTTTTTTTTTCCACTGGAGGTTATTTCCACCACAGCTGCTTGCTAAAAGCGAAGGAGAAGACCTAACTCATCTCTCTTCCTTCAAGCAATTGACTGTGCTGATGGAGTTTTCCCCCCTACTCATGTCACCAAGGAGCAAATCCCATCCAGGAGCATTGCCAAGGAAAGGCTCCAATGGAAGGGTTCCCTTGTGGGTCTCATGCATGATACCTCATTGGGAAGGATGCACAGAACCCTTGCAAGCACCATGGTTTACTTGTTGCTGCAGTAAACCCACGATGGCTTTTAGAGAAGCAAAAGACATCAGTGGGTTGAGAGGGTATGGTTTGGAATATCAAAACCTGGAAAATGGTGCATCCTGAGGATCATCACCCAGGTCCAAATACTAGAAAATTATGCCTTTGCCACTTGGGACAAACTCTATCCCATTGATTTTTTGCTGGAGAACTGGCAACTCAGGCCCCACACCAGCCATGCTGAAATATTGCAGGAATCTAACAAAGATAGGAAAGCACATTGACATGGCTTCTTGCCATGCGACTTGCTAAGCTCCTAATGCTTCTCTCCAATCTCAACAGCAAACCCAGTGGTTATATGCTCCATCATCTAAAACATTTGCAAATCCTTTACTTTTTTTTTTTGTAGTTTTAGCCACAATGATCCCAACAGCACTTTCAGTACAGGCACAATGATGGCACGTATTGCAATGGCTTGAGCGCAGTTGTTACTGATATCTGCATCTACAAGCAGTTTCAAATTAGCTTTCCCACTGATCCAACCCAACCTGCTGCTGCAGACCGGGTTCTCCTACCAAAACCGAGAGTATCTGCCACGCACTCTTAGCTTTGGTTCTGTTTCACATCCTGCTGTCTGTGCAAATCAAAGTGTAAATTATACCATCTTGCACTATCCCAATCCCTTTTGAGATTTCTCCTATATCTTTGGTGTTAAAAACAACCATGCGCTTGGTTTTCTGATTGACCTCAAAGTTTACAGCAACCACATCTGCTTGGATGTCAATGATACAGATGTTCAGTCTATTAGGTAAAAACAATCTTTGACGGTTTCATTTCTCTCATCTATAAAATTGCTAAGAGATATGCAGTGGAAATTAGGCACCAGACAGTGGTCACATACACCTCAAAATTATCTTCTGATGGCCCCTAGGTAATTAATGCCGTGCCTAAGAGACTAAATAGACTGGGGGAAAAAAGTGGTTCAAAACTCAGTGCTAATAGTACTTACAAAAGTGCAGTGCTCAATATAATCAGAAGCAAAGTGACCACTAGTACTTAAAGTGCTAGTTTTAAAGTTTGTTTGGTTCAGTGTCCAAAACATGGGGAGAACACGTGTGATAGCTAGGGATGAAATCAAAACCAGATGGCACTGCTACTGTACATGCCACACCAAAAGTGCTTCAAATCACACCATTTCAGGGATGCATAACGCTACGGGTCAGCTTGTGAACACATACAAGCAAACAACTGACACCTTTTAGGTTACGATAAAGAACAGCTCCATTAACTCCATCACTATGAACCGATTCAGAAAGCAAAGGGCCACAGCGTACAAAAAAAACAAGAGTCTCTCAGAACAGGTACAAGTCTCTGCAACTATGATACTCAAAGTCTAGCAAAAGCAACCCTGGGAAGCCGCCGAGTGTCTGCAGCAGGCTTCACCAATGCTATCATGCAGTTTACAGAGGAGTCACGCTGCAGACTGCCTCCTTTTACAAGCTATCATACAGTTAGCCTATTTATGTACTTACTGGTGGTTTGTTTCTATACTTTTATACTTGCGCTTTCTGACTACGTGTTAAGCCGGCATTTCTCTCTTCACCACCCTAATGGTGAAAGGACAGATAGTGCAAGAACAAGACAATGAAATGTTGACAGTAAATGTCAACGTTCCTAACATCCGATCTTCATTTTCATGAATGAAAACATCCCCAAGAAGGACTTTGGATATGCAGACATCACTTTCACATGTCTAGCATGCTGTAACACACAGCTGGGCGACTACAAGACAGGAGACACGCAAGAAGGAAGGAAGCTGCAGGAAGATAGGACCAGGCAGTCAACATGTCTGCCTCCACTCAGCTCTGCATGCTCCTTGAAGGAGGCTAGGCGAGGAGAACTCTTCCTGACAGAGGCCAGATGCTGTTCTTTCTTCTCCTTAAACACACAAGACATGCTGCATGCTGACTTCTGCTTCTCTTATTCCAGCTGTTGGCTTTTCTCCCTCTGAATAACCATGTTGAGCTGAAAGCCCAGACAACCTAGGGCAGACCTACGAGGACCAGGCAGCTAAACTGAGGGGAGTATGAAAGGACAAGTAGAAAGCTGGAGTAGCAGGACCTCAGGAGAATAAACAAACTGTCGAGCTTAGATGTCTCAAAAGGTTTCAGCAGGAGCCTGACAAAAAGATCACTCTTCCCAGGCTCTGTTTGCATAGTTGTCAACTCTTGCGAGTATTTTACTAGGCAATCCCTAGCTGTCCAGTACCTGATGCATGCCAGCCAAGTGCAAAGCTTCATGGAGAAAGCTCTGTTTAAAATGAAAGTGTTGGCTTGCTGGAGTTTGCAGTCAGAAGCTGCTGTCTGTGTTTGGCGGTACATTCCATGGTCTGTAAATCACATCTGGATTGTCAAAATGGAGAACCACACCTTGCATGTGTAGTGGGATGTTCCAGGTACAACTGTAAAGCTTTTCCTGTACTAAACCAGTGAGCAAACATCAGAGAGGTGATTTTTCAGAAACAATAATACTAATACCCGAGGAGAAGAGGAATTTAAGAAACAAGTGTCCTGACCTGCAGTGTTGCTTCAAAGACATGTACTTAAACAAGCAAAAACAGGTGAGGCATCCTGTAGCTAAGAACACAGATCCTACTCTGCAGACACAGAGCTAGAAAGAGACAAGTCTGGATAAGATCTGGGAGTTGGGGATGGGAAGCACCAGCTTCACAGCACCTGCAGTGTTGATCCAGACAAGAAAACTGCTGAAAGAATCTGTCCTGTGACCCTGGCTTTTGTGTTTCAACCTTCTGAGCAGCTGCAGGGAGCAGCTGATCTAAGCTGGCCTGATGCAGACATAGCCCTCTCCCACACAAAACTCACCAAGGAACAAGTGTACAAACTTGCACATCTCTGCTTTCGTGGCAGTGATGGAGACATGCAAGATTACGAGCAGTTATTGGACATCATGCTGGGCAAAGAAGTTTCCACGCTTCTTATCACATGCACTGTGCAGATCTTGCAATGTTGTAATGTATTACATTACATTAATGTAGATGCATGGAAAATATTTGGTTTCAGTAACACTGATCTCAGTGTTGAGACCAAAACCAAACACTGTATGTACTGAAAATGTGCCAGCATGGAAAGTACAGTACAAAAATTACTCATTTTCCCAGTCATTTTTTGTGTGCGTTTCTTTTCTGATGGTAAAGATTTTTGGTAAATGATAATCAATAATAAATCTAATGCTAGAAAACGGCATCAAATTGCAGGGTAGTTTTCCACGCTGCTGTCCCAAGGAAGGTGTCTAAGTGTGCTATATTTTTGCTTACCTACGCCTGCAACTCCTTGCAATTTCACCTCCACCTGAACTGCAGCCATTTTTAAAAACCACAGCTGTTCCACACTTTCTCCAAGAAGAGCAGCACACAGGCTGCCTCTCATGCCGTGCTGCGACCGTCTCACCGCTGCCCTGGCATAGCAGCACCCGCTGTCCTTTGGGATCGCACACAGGAAAGCAAACAGACTGTCAGGCTTTTCACACCAGGCAGGTGCTGCACAGAAGTGTTGAAGGAAATCATACAGCCTGCAACCTTACCTGCAGCCTGAATGCTGCTCAGAGCTGGTTTTTAAAGGCAACGGTAAATTCACGCTTTAGTCAGCATGCTAGATTTTCATGCAGATATTCTTGGCAACTTTTCCAGTCTCTAAAAAACAACTCATTTGAAAGTTTATGAGAAGCAACATTTTATTTTTGGAGGCAGAGGCTTTTGCTGCATGAAAGCCTGCAGATATCTGTATGCCACAATTAAAAGCTGATTTTCAGTGATGAATAAAGTGATTCCCAGACACAGCATACTGCAGAGTAAAACATGATCCAAGATTGCTCAGTACCACAGGCATAGTGCAAACTGAAGACACAGGGCCATTTTTAATTATATGCAAATTAAGAAAATCCAGATCCTGCAGCGGAAAACCAATTCTGGGAAGAAAGAATCATCCATCTTTTGTAGTCCTAGTGGTGGTGCTTGAGAAGAAGCTTATTTACAAAATGGCAATCTCCATGAAGAGGCTGTCTTATCACTGCCCAAAAAAGGCATGAATGCAGATACACACTACTACAGCTCCATAGATCCTCTGCCTGGAAAATTCCCAGAAGCGTGGGGACGGTGCCTGAGGAACTGAGATGTGCCAAACTGAGTTCACACCAATCGGCATGGAAGGAGCCTAATTTCAGCTCCAGCAAGGGTGCGTGCACGCTGGCACATGGAAATTAAACATTATGAGCCTTGAGTATGGGAAACTGTGTCCAGTTCAACTCATACCAGCTATGAACCTAATGCAACCGACAAAAATAGCGCTTTGAAATTTGTGCTTTGAACTGCACACTTTCAGCATAGAGCAGGAAAATCATATGCCTTTTATATTATGTATAAGTGAAAACATCTTCTCAATAAAAGCATTAATGATGTGTAAAACAAAATGATATTAAAAAAAAAAAATGCAGCAGGCTTTAGACTTTCTGCACTTACATGATTATTTACATGTGGATGAGAAGCATCTTGTCCCTGCACAAAAATATCCATCACATGGGATGACAGAGAAATGTTTCTTTTTTCTGTATAAGAAAAAAAATAAATCATGAACTCTTGGAATGGTTCATAAAGGGCTGAAGAAAACCAAGCACTAGGTTCACAGAGCAGTGAGAAACAACCTATACCTGAAACTGCATGGTGAGACAATCACATGGGGAAAGGAGCCTCCAACTTTGGTTTATGGCCAAGAAAGACAACAAGAACCGCCCCTTCTGTGGCCACCTGTATCCAATCCCAGTGAAGCTTGAAGTGCACGGAGGGGAGTGATGCATGTGTGATAAATTCATTTACAGGACCTTCTAGCCACTGCTGCTGCTCCTTCTACGGAGGGATGCTGCCACCACAGCCCCTCTAACACAGCAAGCATTGAAGCAGCAGAAAATAGAAAGTCAGCAGGCACATAGGGACATCTGAAGTCTAACTTCAGAGCCTTTGTGCATTTTCTGAGCCTAGAAGCATTGAACAACTATCTATCTGCTTTCTAGTCCTAGCTGGATACCCACCCACATAGCTGGGCATTGTGGTCTGCATCCAGCATTATGAAACTGAAGGCAGCCAGAGAACACCGATATATTGAGCTTTTGTAACCGTGGAGCCTGATGATGGGAACATTGGACCACAGGGACAGCACATTGAAAGCAAAACATTTTATTAATGCTGGCTAAGCTTCGTAATGTACGCTTATGAGTAAGGCAGAGGTTGTACGTAGATCACTTTGCCTGCCACCAACTACAGCTTCTGGAATTAAAGGCAGCAGCAGTTAAGCAGTATGTACAGTATCTATGAGTAGAAAGAAAAGAGGGTAAAGTGTAGTTGAAACAGTAGGGGGTTTAGCTTGGCAGAAAGCAAGGTCTTTACTTGACATCAGCCAGGGACCAAATATTACATCAGGAGCAGAGGGCCCCCAAAATGCAGCCAACTCGAGTTCTTGTCTGGTTGCAATGCTGCAGCACCAACACCATGCAGGAGAGTGAGAAAGGCCAGCCTTGGTCAGGGGCTCTGCAGGCACCAGACTGAGCCTGGGAATGGCCAGGAATGCAGGCAGGTGGGTCACAACTCGTATCTAACTTAGCCATAAATCTCTGCACATGGTGGCCTGGTGCTGACTCAGATCTGTGATTTCTGTTTTGTTCTTTTTAGGCTTCCGTACAATATTTTTGGCTTTAAATGTCTTTCTGAGATGGTTTCTAAAAAATGTAAGTTTCTTACAGCAAGAATCACACCTACAATCTAAGACAAAAATATGTTTATCTTTCCTAGATGTCAGAGGTGGTTTAAAAAAACAAAACAAAACAACTATTTAGGACCATCTTCTGAAGCATACCCAATATAGTTTAACAGCAACAGCTTTTTCAGCCCAAATTAGTTCACCTTCACAGCCAATCTTCTACAAGCAGCTTAAAATTGCATCAAATTCCATCCAAAGGAACACTTTGTTCTGATCTCCTCTGATATTGCAACTCTTATTTTGCATTAGTTTCTGCATCCATACAAAATTCAAGGAGGAGGGAAAAAATCCATCACTGGTAAAAGAGAGTTCTAGGTTTTACTAGTACAAACTTACTGATTTTTTACTTTTTAATAAATAACTTTAAAAAAAAAATAGCTGTCTGGCTTGAAAGCCTTTTGGGGAAGGTTGAAGTGAACCCCCTTTTTAAATGCATATAAAAAAATCTATGTTCTTCCTAACTCACAGTCCAAGCCTTCCGTCGGAGTCACATTTTCTGAAACTGGTAATATTTAGCATTGTGGAGCTGCATTGCATAGCTGGCTGGGACTGCTTCAGTTGCCAAGGCTTGTGAGCTGGACAGGATAAAAGATCTCTGCTAGAGTATTGGCAAGAATGACTGCAGAAAAGGCTCCTGGAAGACTGGATGACAAAAAGAGGCTGGTGTTTAGGCTGAGGCAAGTGAAAAACACCCATGTCGTTGTCTCCTGCTTGTCGTCTTGTGCACAGCCTCACAGCTGCAAAGAGGAAGAGGTTGGCAAGGGGTTTGAACAACTGCAGAGGGCTGCCCCAGGATGTATCGTAGCAGGTCAAGGGCTGCTGCAGGATTGCAGCATGGACAAAGAGCGAGGCCGCTGCTGCATTTGCTGTGCTCGTGTCAGTGCCCAAATTCTGCAGTGGCAAACCATCCCTCAGGTGTTAATCCAGTGCACCCTCAGGCTCTGAAAGCAAGCATGGGCGTTTAGCTAATTTTTTTTTTTCTTTTTCCGCTCTGTTTTAAGAGGGAAATGAACCTCTTGTATGCAACTAAAAAAATAGCAAGTCCATTGCTGTGAAAAGTTAAAATTCATTACAACGTAAAAAAACAGGGCAGTACAGACAAATGTGTGCTTTCTGTTGAACGTCAAGCGTAATGAAGCAGAATGGAAGAGGATGTGAGCTTCTTCGCATTGTTAAGAGCCTAAGAAGCTGAGGAGGGTAAGAAGATCCCCCAGGTCATGATTTCTCTTCCTCAGCACAGAGGGGCAAGGAAGGCTGAGTCTCTGCTGGACAGCTTTTAAGGGCCTATCTCAAAAAGAGGTTCAGATACAGACTACATGAGCAGTACCTCAGTCCTACCCCAGAGGGCTGTTGTGCAGTCTATAATATCCAAACATGAGAATGATCACAGAGTGAATAAGTGAGAGTTACTAAACAACTGCTAAGCTAAATAACTGCTGCTTTGCTACAGCGTGACCCCCAACCTCGCAGAAACTCGCCTCAACCCACAGTTAACATCTGTGTGCTCCCAAATTCCCATTGTCCACGCAATAGCTGCGTAAGTACATGAAGGCTGCAGAACAGGATGCCTTTAGTCATTGGAATGGTTAAGGCCAAAGAACATCAGACACAGGCTGCTATCTGCACTGCTCTAGTGACCTTGATGTTTTGCAGACAGATAGAGAGAAAGAATACCAATTGAAAAGATATGTTCTGAGACAACAGGAATGAGGCTTGGTTCACCTCATCGAATGCTGTGCTTGTTCTCAGCTTTCTAAGTAAGGGTTTGAGTCAAAAAGGTATTTTCCTAATACTGCCGGGTTGAGGCATTATGAAACCTGATCAAAGTTAAAAAGCTGTCTTCAGTATTTTAGAGATTATCAGAAAACTTCAGCCTGTAATCTCTGGGTTTGTAGCGCATACTCTAAACCTGCCAATGGGCATCAGGGTGCTTCTTCCATTTGCAGCAGATCACTGCTGCCTGCAGCAAGGTGCTTCACCAGCCTTTTGTGAGAGAAATAAAAGCAATCGTGAGGATACTACGCCTTTAGAACACTTCTAAGTAAAATCTTTTTTTATGATTATGGGTGGAACAAGAGATGAATGAGCTGAATTCACACTCACTGACAAAATTCACTTGCCAGAGAGCATTTAGAAGCTAGAAACACATAAAACAAATACCTTCAATTTCCAGAGAGGTGGGCAAAGTGGTAACCTATTAGGTAAGGTGGAGCCAGGGAGACCAGAAGTGACTGGAAAGGTATTTGGTGTGAACACAGACTTACAAACTCAGTAACATGACAAGATAGCACCTGCCTTACCTACTCAAGCTCCTCTGCCTGAACTTAGGGTTGCCTTTGGCTTTTCATTTGCTCTCTGGAGGTGAGATCTTTTTTGCATCAATTCAATATTCACAAACAGAGTAACAGCAAAATCCTCGATGCTCCTTGTCCTCCCCCAGCATTTAGAGCTAGGTGAACTTCGAGGAGGAAAGTTCTCCTCCAGTGCAATGCCAGCCTTCTGTGCAAATGCTAAACTTTGCTACCTGGGAGCCCAAAATTTTTCTGGTTTGCTCCTGGCTGTGAAGCTGTCAAGGTCTGCTGCTGTTAGCACAAGATGTGCTTCAGCTCACCCTTTAGGACATTAATGCAGAACAGAATGGATAATTAATTTATGTTAAAAATACCAGGGCTGCATTGGCACATCCAGCCTTCTCTGAGGAAGAGAATGAAAGAAAGAACAACTGCTGTGTGACAGATGTTAGTCATTATGCTTAAATGCACTTCTGGAAGGCACTCAGATATATGTGTCAAATGATTAGAGTAATGCAAGATGCTGCATAGAATAGGAGGAATTTCTTTATAGCTAAACCTACACAAAACCTTGGATCACCTTGCAATAAAAATGTTACGAAAGAAAATCCAATTAACTTTCAACAGATTAAGCTTCTGGGAGCTGGAAAAAAAAAAAAAAAAGAACAAAAAAACAACAGAGCTCTTCAAGCAGTTATTTTGCATTGCTAGATGGGAGCTGCTTGAAGCACAGCTTGGAAAGAAATGACACAACTACATTACGACAAACTAGTTGAACAGCTTTTTGAGTGGCCTGACACACAGCTTCTGCCTGGGATACCAGAGTAGGTGCTTAAAACCTTTTTGGAGAAAGTAGGAACAGCATGGGTAGAAAGCAAAAATGGCTGAGAGTGAACATCAACATTTCACGTCTTGCTAACTTCCAAACAGCCAGGGAATTTTGTCCTTCCAGTACAAGATATTTCCATTTCCTACTCAAAGCAGCTGCAGTTGTTTGTCACTCTTGGTGACAAAGGTGATTTGCAACCAGATTTTGAAACACTTTGAAAGGCACAACCCCTCTAGTAACAGACATACTGATGCTAATTTTTTTTTCAGGTCCCAATAAGGTACTAATGTTCAAGCTATTTAAAGCAGAATGAGTTTGTTGTGTATTGAGTATTTTACTGCTGGAAGGATCACATGAAAAAAAAAACAACTGAGCGTTAGGCTGTTTTGCCTTGTGACCCCAATTAGTATGAAAAAAATAGCAGCAATGCAGAAAGCTAGAAAGCCCACTGATATAAGGAGAGGTGGGAATAAGAGGACACAAGCACTAACAGTGATGGCAGGAAGGGCAGAAGTAACACAGGTGAATGTCATTTTAAAATAAAACCTAGTTAAAACTGGCAAAGTTCAAGTAAATGTTGGTGACTATTCCAATTACTGCACGATGAAAACAGTGTTTTACACCTGTATGCAACAATCCTTCAAGATATGGGAAAACACGGAAGAAACCTGTATTCCAAACTGCACTGGCACAGGCAGCCACTAGATTCATTCTTGTGCTTAAACAGGCATCTTGTTAGTCCTAGAAGAAACTATTAGACCTTTAGCATCCCAGTTTAGTCAATATCATTTCTTTTGACAGTTAGATCACGAGCAGCTTTTGAGGCTTATCTGCAAGAATATGTATTTTCCTCTCCATCAGACACTCCTGGTTTACCCAAGCCTTTGGATACCTACAAAGAAAGCATACAGACAAGAACATATCTTGAGCTTGTGACTGCTGAAGCAATCCAAAGATAAATATTGTGAAGATGGCGGGTGTCAATGAAAATAACTTTCATATTCAGGTAAAGGCCTGTTTTGTGTTTTTTCCCCCTACATCTTATTCAGAAATAACAGGAGCATGAATGTTGTTAGGTGGTGTGCTGTCAACCTACCATGTACAAAAAAGATTTATATTGTTAGGCTTCATGGAAAATGTGTACTGTAGTATTTTAATAGCCCCGATTTTCTAAAACTATTAAGGAAGGGCAAAAACTACTGTTTGGACTCTATATAGCCTATGCAGAAAAAAAAAAAGGGAGAAAAAGAAAGTCATCAGCAGGAAAAAAAACAGCCTACAGGAAGAACAGGTTATGATTTCTACAATTGGCCTGTTTAATTAGTATCACAGTCAGTCTGCTGGCAGATATCAAGAGAGGTCCTGTTGAGGTCTGCCTGTCTTGGGAACTGCTCTTTTCTACATGTAAACTGATGATTTGAAGATGGATAATAATTATTTAACCTGCAGATGGCACATCCCTGGGAAGGACCGTAAGCACTGAGAACCGAGACTGGTCTTGACAAGGTCAAGAAAGAATCTGAAAAGAAATAAGATGCAATTTCGTCAGGATAAATGCGAGCTTCTGTGTCAAAGCAGAAAAAAGCCTCTCTGCAAAGACTGAAAAATGATTGCCTTTGTTGTAGCTCGGCCACAGAGGAGCTGAGAGGACACAGTTTCAAGCAATGCTTGAGTCAGCAAGCATGCTGTTGCAAAACCCAGCACATTGAGTATATAAAATCTTAAATTGTTTGTGATGCTTTTGCTTGCGGCTGGTAAGATGGCAACACATGTATGTTTCCTCATCTTAGATTTTCTGTGTTCAAGAAAGAGATCAGAAGGAGCCTAAAGAAAGAATCAGCAAGAGCATGGTAAGGGCTGTGGAAGGCTTTACAAATGCCTAGAAGAGCAGACAACAGTCTTTAATTATGTAAAGAGCTGCAAGCAAGAAAGGAAACAAACCGTTTCCATAACTCCTCTTGAGAACATGGCCTGTAAGACTAAAAGAGACAGCATAAGAATGTAGCATGAGAAATGCAGGTTGGAGAGGAGGAAAGGTATCCAACAGTAAGCAGCGTGAACCAATGAAACAGCTAATCTAGGGAGGCTGTGAATATCCATCACTGGAGGTTTTAAGAAATCTTTTCATATCATTTAAATGGAAGAAACACAGATGCCTGTGTGCTGTGTGGACTCTGAAACATACTTGTAGACACCTTCGTAACAGCAGATTTAAGTTTACTGTCAGATACTTCCTTTGAGCCATTCTTCAACCTGAGTTCCAGCCAGGTTGAAGACCAATGTGTGGAAGGGGGCTGGTTTAGCTAATCTTTGCCTAGGGGGCCACTGTTGATGTTCTCTCAAGGTCCTTGCCAACTCCATCGCAATACAGCCTATTAAACATTCCCTTGTTCTCCTCACCCTTAGGTTTCTTGGTCCTTCTTCCATGATGGGACACTGAGATGGAGTTGTCACACAACTTGTGAGATGCCATTCAAGATCACAAAAACAAATCTATTTTACAACTCAGCATCTTTCACAAGAAGACATTACACCAGTAGAGTTTATACAAAACAGCAGAGAAAAAAAATATTGGAAAACTAAGTATCAGAAAGCGCCAGAATTAAGGACACAGTAACCTTAAATTCTGACCCTTGGATATGCAATTCTTTTACAACTGCATCTTCTTCTCTAGCATACGGATTTCTTTTTGATCCATTGTTCTGCAGTCGTCCAAGCCTTACCTATGTGTACTTTCCAAACACTGTAGATATACCTACCCACTATGTTGCATCCAAAAGATGTTAATGCTTTTATTTTAGAGACCATCAGTATTGATCACAAAAACTGCAATGCCAAATGAATCCAACTTTCTCACACTCCATTGAGGTAGGGATGTATCATTGACTACAGCTCATGGTAGCACTGGAGAACATAGGCATAGGCAGAATAAAGCCAAAGTTACCAGCAGGCCCAGTTTTCAATGCTGACAGTTTATATGGAATACTTGCCATTATTACAGCACTTCACTTGTTCAAAGCATGGCTTTCAACAGTTGCTAACACCGGCTGCTTCTGCAAAGCAGGCCTCAGAGTACAAGCCCTGGGCTCCAGGCACAGAAATGCTATAGCACTGATGATCACCTGCAAAGAGCCACAAATCTTTTGCAAAGATGGCACAGAACATGTTTTTGGAAAGCTTTTCACAGTGAGGCCAACCTTTCTTTCCCCCAGATCCCTTCAGCCCATATCGCACTTTTCTTTCCTAGTGCACAGGAACAGCTGTCCAGCAGGGAAGTCACTCCCACTGGTTCCTGTAGTGTAAAAAGTACACACAGTGCTGCACAAAATGAGATGGCAGGGGTGAACTTTACAGGCAGCCAACACTTGTATGCTTCCCGAAGCTTCTGCGTGTGCCCCTGGACAAGCCTAGGCTACCTCCAGCTTGGCTGGACCTGAGCAAAGAGGAGGGCTCGAATGCTGGCAGTGCCACGTCTTCCCCATATCATAGACGGAAGTGCTGCTCTGCAATTCCCTGGGGTATGAATCCTGTCCTTGCTCCCCACCACCCCCTCCTGCCTTTCCATTCCTCTACTTTGGTGGGAAGCATTTGTCTCTATTCACAAGCCCCTTCTCCCACTGTTTCTTTGCCAACAAAACACACTGAAAACAACCATCAGATGGGAACACATGCAGGAACTCAAGGTTAACCAGCAGCTGACATGGAAGGTATCTTTTCCTCAAATGAATCTGTTCAGAGCAAATGATCAAGATTAAGAAGTGACCAGACACAAAGCCCTTCTACCTGTGAAAGGGACTTGCCCTACAGCGACTAAATGATCAGCCTTGCAGCCACATCTTTAACCAAGAGCTTGGATGCTGGAGTTGTTGCCCCTTCCCATTCGACAGTACTGCTTAGTACAGGTTTAAACACTTAAAAGGCAGCATACATCCCTGCAAAGAAGGTACAGTGCCCGCATTCTGAAGAGCTAGTGATTCCCATGTGCCTGATGAAGCATTTTGAGGTAGCCTGTCAACTAGGGAAATGATTACAAAGTCATTAGCGACAGCGTTACTGGGGTGGTATTTGGGTACGTTGATGTTGGGCCAATGTTTGTACCTCTGAGGATGGTACAAAAACAAAACACGTTCAACACGCACAAAAAGGCCAGAGCGTAACACCAGTGTAGATTTCCAGAAGTTAATGTAAAGACAAGGCCCCTGAGGCTGCTGGCCTACGTTTTGCACGGCGCCTTGGCATGCAGCAGGAATAATCTAATCACATTAATCACAGAAATGCCAAAGCGCCATCCAAGTTCTGAAACCTCAGTGTATGCTTTGACATTTCTAAAAAAACCGATTTTTATTCAATGTCACCTACCACTTTCCTTAAAATTATTAAAGAAATTAAGATGTAGGAATTCTCTGTTGGAGAAGCCAGAAATTAAGATGTAAGAATTCTCTAGCTTCTCCATTAAGTGCCAGCAAGAAAAGCTACCTGGTGATACCTACTAGTAAGTCCCCTGCCATATTTAATTAGGGGAATGCCAGTGGAAATGCACTGCTTTGGCCACGCTGCTGCAGCCAAGTTGCAGATGTCAGAACCTGTCCAAGCTCTCCATAACTCCTGGCATCCTATTTTATCTTGACGCTTTAAAATATCATCAACTTGAAGGAGATACAGGTGGGGAACCAAGCATGAGCATGAGAAAATATTAGGAAGAACAACTCCAGCACAATGTAGCACCAGAATTATCGTGTAAAAACTGGTGTCAGCCTATTAAAGCTTCTTTGGGTTCTGGAAAAACAGAACGGTGAGAGATGTGGCTTCAACCTCTTCCAAATGCCTGAGCCCTGAAGCACCTCATGCCCTCAAGCCCAGGGTGTTTTCCTGTGATCCTATGGATTTCAGCCAGTTTTAGACAAGGCTGAATTACCACAGATGTTCACTGCTGTACATGCATAGCCCCAACAGGCCAAGAGATAAGAAGCTATGAGCACCTTGGACAAGGAGGGAGAAACTGCAAAGCTTCTCAAGAACTGCAGCCCCATATGGGCTGCATGCCCATCAAAGAGAGCAAAGCACAGCAGGTAGGTCTTGCTTCTCCACCTGCTCAAATCTGCTTGGTTTTGCAACCACGCAATGAAATTTTCACAACTCCAGATGACAATAACACAACAGTGGGGTCAACAAAAGACATCACTATGGGTAGTGTGAAAAACATACAGGTGACACAGCCACTGCTGATCAGAGACAATGCCTTACAGCCCCATGGATAGAAAAAACACCATCAATTGCCATGCATGTAGAGCATCATTCCTGAAGACAAGAAGAACGGCTTCAGCCTGCAGCCACTTCAGGCCGCTGCCTGTGTGCCTGTCAAGCACGATGAGGTCTGAGGCTTGAGCACAACAGGGCAGCTACACAAGCACATCAGGCTCGTGCCCAGCAAACACCATGTCTGCAACCGTGCCACTGTCATCTTTTCCAGGATTTCAGCTCAAAGCACCCATGAGGAGGACTAACAAGCTTGTGATGCGTTCAGTGTAGCCTTTATTTCCAGTCTTACTTGGAGAAACTAGGTATTTCAAATGCAACCTTTGTCTAAAAGGAATGGAGGAGCAGGAAGGGGAAGGCAAATTTTAGGGGTCACAATATGTTAAGTCACTAAAAATAAAGGACATTTTAATTTTGGAGGAAACAGCGTAGAAAATTAAATTGAAGGTATACTTTTCTTTAAGAATTACTTTAAAATGTATATATATATATACCATATGTACAGCAAAAAGTATGCAAAAGAACTAAAACCTACTTATTCACTAATTTTACATAGGGTGCAAAGTCTGCACAATAAAAATACACACTAATAAACTTTTCTGCTAGAAAAATTAATACACGTGGATAAAAGAGCTGCAAGTCAAGCAAGCAGCAGGCTTCCTGGCCACTACCAGCTGCCTTTCCCACAGGTTTAGGTCACCGGAACAGGCCTTGGGAAATAAACAATGTAACCATTAGACTACAACATCTTCAGCAGAAAAAAAAATGGATGCCAACTCTGATTTTGGTAATTGATTGGGATTTTTTTGAATAAAGGACAGGTTTTTTTAATCCTTACAATGGCATATTTTATGAATGTAAAGGTTTGCAGAGTAGAGGGATTTTAAAACAGTGTGGGAATGCAACATGACCCGTGGGGCAGCAACGGGCTGATACCTGCAGCTCTTGCTTTACCTGCACTGCGCCTCAAAGTAAAGTTTTCCCTTCTCTTGCCTATGTTTTCCTTGCAGCCTCACTGAAAACCTAAGAGATGAAAGTGCTTAAAAGCCAAAATCTTTAAAGGGCCATGATAAGCAGCAGGCAAAGTGCTCTCAGTGAAATAATGCGCTTATCCAAACTGATAGTATGAGAAACTGCCTTTTAAGCCCCATCTTTAGACTGTGTACTTCAGATAAATAGATTATTTTGTTACGAGCTACTACAGGCTACAATATACTCACATAAATATATCAATGCCTAGACGTGAATATGAATTTTTATATATTGAGTACATACAAGAAACACGACAAAGAGCAGATTACTGCCACAGCTGCATCTTTCAGGGTGGAGCCCACCACACATGTCCCCAAGACATGATTTTTGTCACCTTCAAGCAGTGCCATGTGGGGAGCCTGGCCACAGGAAGCCTCCCAGTCCCTTGTTAACATGCTTTTCTGCTAGTCCTTTGCCAAGAAAGGCAGCTTCTTCACAGCAGGTGGGGGTCAGCTGGCAAAGCCTCCACGACACCTTATTCTCAAAGCAAGACCTTGAGGGATGGCACAAGCATCTGTACGGAAGGGAAAGCTAAGCATAACAACTTGGTGTGGCCTTGAAAATCTTGTTTGTCAGGCTCAGCAACAGCATTCAGAGCGGACCTAAACTGCCGGAGAGCCACAGCAGGCACTGCCACCAGCTCAGGCTGTTCAGCAGCACTGCATACTACATCTCAGTGTCTCGCTTTGACGAGCTCAGAGGATCTGTACCACCACACCTGTCCAGGAGCTGGGTCAAGAAGGTACAAGAGGTCCATATCTGACACGTGCACACAGGATACAACCTCTTCAAGGTTCAGATTACAACGCTGAAGCACCCCCTGCCAGACCAGTGGCAGAAATATGCTCCTATTATTTACACAATATAAAGTGCATTAGGATTTTCTTATTGAACTGACAGACTTCTGTCTGGACCATATAATTTTGAAACAGTTGAGGACTTTAATAGGAATTCTCTCACGAGAAAAGAGGTTCAGATTGGTACTCTTCACCCTGTCCTCCTAGAATTGTTTTTGGCCGTTCTTTCTAGTGCAAATAAGCTTGTGTTTTCTCAAGTTTAAGGGACATGGCAGTTTTAGGGCACAGAGAATGAACATTTGAAATGCATGAGGAACACAGCATTCTCAAGCATTGCAACGGGCCCTTCTGCACACAAGCAGCTTACATTATTGCTGCTCTCAGAGGTTGAAAATGCACTGCCAAAAATAATGATGAACCCGTTTCCAAATCTAACTGGTACAATTTTGCATTGCTACATTTTGAGTTAGTCTGTTTTATCCTCCCATGACAATATTTGCAAGCACCAGTAGTCTTTATATTTCTGTGGAAACCTGTCGCTAGTGGTTTATCCATTGGTAGTCGGCTGTGAACTTGAAGATCTCATCCAGTTTTGGATACTAAGGTGCATCCCACACAGGGAGAGTACATGCATTAGTGAATCCTGTGGAACCAGCCCTGCCACACAGCCAGCACTGGATTCCTGGCTGCTATTTACAATACACTAATGCAATCAGAAGGCCAATTAATTAACTCAGGAAAAAGATTTAAAAAAAATAAATGGGTTAAACGCACAGAGATACCAGTCTTACTAAGATACAGCCAGCTGCATTTAGACACCCTTTTGTCAAAATGGCAAGTGAGTAGCAATAACAAAAGCCATTTTGCATCTCATCTCATCTTTTTTCTTTTTTTTTTTTTAAGCAAAAGACAGGATTAATAAACAGGCCTTTTCAATCACTTTGCCCATTGCAAGTATTTTCCTTACTAACACCAAAGGAACAGAAGGAATGCGTGACCACTTACAACACACACCTAACCTAAGCAAATTCCAACGTGGCAGCTTTTACGATGCATTGACACAGACGTGGGACTGGAAGATGTTGAGTGCGTAGGGGAGGAGTGCCACACGGGAGCAGGAAGGCGAACATAAAAGAGTTGTACATTCATAGCTCCAGTTGGTTAGGATCTGTGATAAGTTCATTGTAACTCCAGGCACTGTAAAGGGCAGCAGCAGCCAGCAACATGCTGACTTGTGCATCCGGGACTTGCTTGCTAAACTCTTGTTTCACACCAACTGGGACAAGAAGTTATTGTAATTGTTTGCTAACCAAACCTGTTAAAAACATTGCGACCAAAAGCCTAGAAGCAAAGATGAACCAGTACCCCATAATGCCTCTAGCTGATTCATTGTGGTCTGCTAGCAGTTCAAGTGGTGAAAATCTCTTACAGACTTGAAAAAGTACCTGAAAGAGCAATCTGTGCAGAAATGGATGGTTGTTGTGACACTAAGCCAAATGTTTGCTTGCTGTAACTGCTATATGTAGTTTTATGTAAAGGGCAAATCACCTAAAACAGTGAAATTAACTTTCTTACTTTCTGCCACAACTGTGACATCTCCTAAAGATTCTTTGGTGATTTTGATGCAAGCTTTTTTTTTTCTTTGCTCTTTTTCTTTTCTTTTTTTTTTCTTTTTTTTTAAAGTTAAAACAGATTGACTGTTATTAGTACCCAAAGTAAAGCCCAGATTATCCTCTCAGTTCCCACCCCTGCCTCCCCAGCTTCTCTTGCTACGGTTAATATCATAACAGGCAATAGCTTTTGGATTTAGCGTGGCCATGCAGCGTGCAGGTGGGTCCAGACTAAGAGTGAAGATAAAAACCTTTCTGAACAGATTTAAAAAACAGTGGAATGGTTGAGTTGGAAAACATCTGGTCCACGTGCACACTTGGCCACTCTGCAAAATACAATGCAAGTGATTATAAATATCTGACTAGTCACGCATCCTTCAAAAAAACCTTAGAGGTGGGAAACACATTCTTTAAAGTACCTGGAACTCAACCAAATTCCCAGTGATTTCAGAAGGCTGAAAAAGTCCCTTGAATGATACGTATCCATTTGCTAAGAAATGACCAAGAATTTTCAAAGTCTTCAGGCCTGCTAATTCTATGCATTTTCCCTCCCAGCAGAGAATTCTTCTGACAAGGACTGTAAGGTTCAGGCTGCAGAGCTGCCAGTAGACTTTGCACAAAGCTAGAAATCAAATTGGTGGATTTCAGCTCCAGCTTCGACAGGGCGGGAAGGAGGTGATGGCAGGGCACTGGTCTTATGTTGTACTAATAACATCTGTAAAGTCAACGTGACAGAAAATCTGGTGCAGCCATGGCTTTGAAAATGTGTTACAGATCAATAGGACAGGGATGCATTTTGATACGAATCAAATAGTGCACCAAACCCCCCAGAGATCTTCCTCACAGCAGGAGGAGAGAAGTGCCCAGGTGTTGTCCTCATGTGTGTAACATCGTGGCCGCATTCATTTCACAATTGGGAGGGAACTCTGGAACCTCAATCACAGCAGCCATCTGGCTCAGCACACCCGTTGCACAGCCTCCTGCCAGAACCCACAATACCCCGGCTACAAAAATAGCTTCTGAAATTTGGAGGAATGCATTAAAAAAATCATCAGCCCCGTGTGGGCAGAACATGGAGATGAAGAATGGATTATGACTTGTTGCCATGAATTTGGAAGGCTTAGCACTTGAGCACAGTTTCATATACTAGGATACTCAGGTTATTAGGTTAGCACAAAACTATGGGATTAATAACAAATCTTCTGCTCTCCACTAGCACAGTATTAAAGGTCTGACTGGTTACTGAGATTTCTCCCACAAAGAACATCATTTCAAACGCAGTAACCAGTACCAATTTTTAAACATCTCCCTCTCCTCATATATGTCTGAGCAATTAACATGAAGACAGTTTTTGCAGTAAGTGCCCTATGGCTCAGCTCTTCAGCCTTCTTACTGAGTACAGGCAGAGTTCAGTTCCAGAAAAACTGCCATAAGGAGAAACCGATACATTTCAGTGTGAGGGCTTTTTTTGTACCACGCTCAAGTGCAACACAAGCCTTATCTAGACTATTTAAAGGTCAGAATGCCGTCTTTTTTGTGCTGATACGCATAGTTTCGTAGTCTTACACACTCAAAGAAGCTGACTCATACAGACTTGGGAGGTTGGTACTTTCTTAAGAAATACAGAGATATTTTGGGTGTAATATAGCATGATAACCAGACTCCCATAACATTATGTACTGACTACCAGAAAAGGACTTTACAAAAAAAAAAAAAAAGGGGCAACTTCAAATTACTATAGATCAGTCCCTCTCACCAATATCTGCTTTTTGTTTTATTTTGCCAGACGGCCAGTTCAGTGCACTCTATTCGAGACCCTCTTGCTCTTCACCACTGTCCCCTCTGATATCCATCCTTTTTTCTTTATGGCTGTTGCAAATTCTCCTCATCTCTTCTTCATACTTGATAAAATTTTCCCCAAACCTTGTCCATGCTTTGTATGGAACTGTGATGGTGTTACGGTAGGGTGGTCTCACCTCACTTACCTTCAGAAAAATGCCATACCTGTTGGATCCCACATCAAAGTAGAACCTCTTGTTGTCCACCCGAAAGGAGGTGCCCTCAGGGAGCTCAGGGGGCTCATCTCCCCCACCCCTGCGATCCTCCATGTCCCCCTCGCCGTATTCTTCAATCAGCTGGACCAAAGCATCCCTGAACTCGATCATCCCTTGCGCTGGAAGGACAATAGTCTGCTCCTGTCCCAAGCTGTGGCCAAAATAACCAATCATGCCAGGTCCCCGGCTCATTGTCTGCCTGATCCGCAAGAAGCGGCCCCGCTGATTCTCCTTCAGGTCAAGGTAATATTTTCTGTTGTCCCTCTCGATGTACTCTGTTTTGAGGACGCTATGAGGGTGCTCTTCAGAGCCCACAGAGCCCGAGGGTGAGGGCGGCGGGTGCTGCTGGCGCTGCCTCGAGTGCTGCTCCTTGCCATTGCTGTGCTCATGCCTGTGGCCACTTTTCAGGCCCAGGTGGGCGTAGTGCTCAATGAAATCGCCCAGGCAGTCCTTCAGCTCGGCGGCCACGGACAGGGAGAGTGTCAGCTTGCTTTTCCTGATGTTGTCCTGCCTGCCTCTCCCAATCCAGACCTCTGCGATCTTCAGGAATCGGCCCCGGGAGCTCTGCTTCACATCCAGATAAAATCGCTTCTTCTGGATGTCCACCCTCTTGGAGGCCAGCTCCTGGATCTCCATGCAGCCCCCCTGAGAGGGGGCCGTGTAATGGTACTGCTGCTGGGACTGGGAATAGATGCTCCTGTGCAGGCCAGAGCCTCCCACGTTCCTTCCTCCTCCGCCTCCTCCTCCTCCTCTCCCTCTTTCCATCTTTACCAATCAGCTGGAAATAACACATAACAGAGACGCAGATGACAACATCAGCACCAGGGGCCTGTTCTGCTTCCTGGCGGCGGCTCTGCTCGCTGCTGCTCCCCCTACCCACGCTGCTGCCTGCATCCCAGCTCCCCGCTGCCAGCCGCCCCCGTCGAAGCTCCGTTCCCCACCCTGGCGGCCACGTGTCCCCTGAACCCCGTTCTCAGCAGCCAGTGCTCCCGGCTCTGCGTCCTTAGGTTCTGCCTCCTCGCACCTCTCGTGACCTTTTTGCCTCAGTATTGATGATCGCCCACCGGGGCCCCCGGTGCCACAGACCTCCCCGCGTCTCCAGCCCACCCGTGGTGGCCACCCCATGCCGTTTCCCTCCCAACCCCACGCATCCCGACCCCTACACCCACCCCAACGGACGCCGAGCTCCCTCTCCCCCGGATGCTCCTATCCCTTTCCCCCTGTGGGTGCTGCCGCTGGCACTGCCCTCAGCGCTGCCCCCAGCATCCTGGCCGCCGGTGCCCCCCGGCACGGCTCCTCTGCCCCCCCGGCACCGCATCTCTTCCTCGGTGCCCCCAGTGGCGCTTCCCGGCGCCCCCGTAGGTCCGCCCGCGCCCCGCAGCGCTCCCCAGCATCGCATCCCCGCAGCATTGCTCCCCAGTGCCCCCACAAGGGCCCCCGTGCGCCCCCGGCTGAGTCTCCCGGCACCCCTCAGCACCGCATCTCTCCCGCCGTGCCCCCAGCACCACTCGCCGGAGCCCCTCCTGCTCTCTCCGCGCCGCGCCTCCCCCCGCCGTTGCCCCCAACTCACCCCATAGCACCCATCGCCGTCGTTGCCCTTCACCCACCGCCGCCGCCGCCGCCGCCGCCGCCGCCGCCACCGCCCGCAGCCGGCGGCCCCGCCGCCCCCCGCCGCGCAGAGCCCCGGGCTAGCGCACCCCCGCCGCTCCGCTCCGCTCCGCCCCGCCGACCCGGCCCGGCCCCGCCCGGTGGAGAACGACGGCGGCGGCGGCGGCAACGCGGTGGGCGCCGCCGGCTCGCCGGAGGGTGCGCGGCCCGCCCGGACACGGGACTACAGCGCCCACAATGCCCCGCGGCCGCTCGTCCCGCCGCGCACGCGTGTCACCTCGGGTAACCTCCCGCCGCCGCCGCTAGAGGTGACGCGGGGCGATGCTCGGCAGGAGGCTGTTTCGTTGACGCGGTCAGCGTGCGACGCGCGGGCTGGATAGGCGCGGAGCCGGGGCCCGGTGAGCGCCGGGGCTGCCGCCGCCTTAACGTGCCTCCGCGCAGGGCGCGGTGTGGGTGCGCGGCGTCCTGCTGTGGCAGGGGCGGCCCGGTGTTGTGGAAACACGCGGCACGCGGGCGGGGGGCGGGAAGAAGCGGGTTAAGAGCCTCAGTCCGCCGCTGAGGCGTCTGTTCTGCCGCCAGCACGGCCTCTGCGCCGGGAGCCTCTCTGCTGTCCTGCGAGGAAACCGTAGCTGTGGAGCGGATGCCTGTGTGGGGCCTGCCGGCCCGGCTCGGCCCGGGGCTGCCCGCTTCCTCGCCTTAGGCCCGGCCTTAGGGCTAGGCGTAGGCTGACGCCTGACAGCAGTAGAGCCTTACGGCTCTCCCGCGGTTTGGCTTGGGCAGCGCCGCGGGTGCCCTTGTGTCTGGAGGGCTGATTACCGCCCAGGTAATCTTGTTCTGGCCTCGTCGTGCTGATAGCTACGCTCTGTACTGACTTTTGACTAATCTACTTCTTTATTTTTTAATGGAAAGGTAACACGAATGTGGATAAAATGAATAAAGGGGATTTGGAGAACAAGTATCCCCAGTGGATGCGTGCATGTAGCCAGGAGAGCATTTTGGGTGATAAGAAGGTATGCTATCACAAGGGGGGGAAATTGATTTGGTGTTAGGCTGTGTAACAAAGCAGTGTGGGTCTGTGTGCTTGTGGTGCCTCTTTTCCTGCTCAGAGAGAATAATATATCATAAAGATTGTATCTAAATTTCTAGTTTTCCGAGAATGCTAAAGTGACCTTGGATGCATTTATCTCCGCACGTATAAGCAACTTTAGGTATAAAATTTCTCACTAGAAGGGACACAGCCCTGTGACGTCAAAGACTGCTTTGATAATTAGAAAGCTACATCATGAGAGAAAAGCAGAAGACTCACTTAAGCAGTTTTTCTTGCATTAGGTGATAAGAAGGAACTGGTAGCATAGGCTTTATTTCATGAAATCATAGGATGGTTTGGGTTGGAAGGGACCTTTAAGATCACCTAGTTCCAGCTCCTCCCATAGACCAGGTTGTTCAAAGCCATATCTAGCCTTGCCTTGGATGCTCTAGGGAGGGAGCATCCACAACCTTGCTGGGTAACCTCTTCTAGGGCCTCACTGCCTTCACAGTAAATAATTTCTTCCTAATATCTAGTCTAAATCTAACCTCTTCCAGTTTAAAGCTATTTCCCCTCAACCTGTCGCTACACATTCTTATAAAAAGTCTCTCCCCAGCTTTCCTGTTGATCCCTTTCAGATACTGGAAGGCTGCTATGAAGTCCCTCTGGAGCCTTCTCTTCTTGAGGCAAGAGTCCCAGCTCTCTCAACCTGTCTTCACAGGGGAGGTGCTGCAGCCCTCTGGCTATCTTTGTGGCCCTCCTTTGGACCCACTCCAACACCTCAGTGTCCTTGTGCTGGGGGCTCCAGAACTGGATGCAGTATTCCAGGTGGCATCTCACAAGAGCAGAGTAGAGGGGCAGAATCGCTTCTCTTGACCTGCTGGTTACGCTTCTCTTGATGCAGCCCAGGATACTGTTGGCCTTCTGGGCTGCAAGCACGCATTGCTGGCTCATGTCGAGTCTTCCATCAACCAGCGCTACCAGATGCTTCTCCTCAAAGCTGCTCTCAAGCCATTCTCCACCCAACCTGTATCTCTGCCTGGGGTTTCCCTAGCCCAAGTGCAGGACCTTGCACTTTGACCTTCTATTAAGTTAAACCGACAGTTTTTGGTTAAACTTTAACCCTTTGTTAGCTGAAATAAATGTTTCATTGTGTGAGCATAGAATTATCAGTATCTTTTCTGTAGTTTCAGGATTGTCCTCTTCCAGGCAATTTATTGTTTCTGAATCTGTGTTATAAAGCTGTTTTGCACGTGATGGCTTGTGATTGACAGATGTTGTTCTTCAAGTCTTACTGTGCAATGCTGTCGTATTTGTTAGTACTGACATCTCATAGCTTACCTATATATTTTTAAGTAACTTGATGATTTTGCAACCAGGTGAATGTTATCAGTATTCCTAGAGTTCGAGATAGTTTCTCGGTCAATAAATTTTAGTAAGTAGGTTTCTGGAGAGGAAAAGGAAAGAACTGCCTGGAGCCATTGATGTCACCTTTTCCTGCGGGCTTAAAATTTCAATTTTTAAACCAGCATTCAGTTGATGGAGGATCTCTCTCTTTTTAAATGTCACATGTAGTTTTAAACTGGGTTTTACTTCATGCATGGGGAACTTAACAGAGATCTGTTGTCTTGAAGTGCAGTGGGCTAGATGAGATGTGGGACCAAGGAAATAAGGGGACAAAGCTGTGTGGTACAGCCAAACACTTGTAGCCCCGTGCTTTTCCAGTGCACAACTGCACCGAACCACAGATCTTGTCTCATGTTGTTCCTTCAGTGTCCTCTTCAGAAATTCTTGGTTTGTTTCTGTGCTTTGTGTGTTCAGAAATTCTTTGATGTGCCTGTGAGTTACTGGTTTATGTTGAATTCCTACTGAAATAGGGATTTTTCCACGGATTATAGCTGAATGGGTTTGAATAATTCAGGCAACTACTTAAATTAAAAAATTATTGAACTTTGGAAGTGCTGCAGCATTTTAAAATAGCATTGAGGAGCTTGTGACACTGTCAGAAATAAATATTTTCCCTAGCCTTGTTGTTGAAAGCTGCTGAATCTCTTTGGCTGGAAGAATGCAGAGAAATAAAATGGAGGTGAGAATTCAGCGTGCTAGCTTTCAGTCCGGGTGCTTGAAGTTTGGGAAACAGATCGGGGGTCTGAACACTTACGTGTCGTCTACATCAGTGCTGGGTTTGCTGGGGTACAGCACTGAGGCAGCACTCAATGGCTGTGGTGCTGATGTGTCTCTGTGCTGAGGTTACATCTGACCAGTAACAGAGTCTTTTCCAAATGCTGTCCCACAGACTTCTAACATTCAGAGGAGCATTTTGGAAGATGGGCTGCCATTCCTAGAGTTCCGTGGCTCCATCATTTACAGCTATGAAGCCAGTGACTGCTCCCTTCTCTCAGAAGACATCAGGTAATAGCTCTTTCTCTGTTCCTTTGGAGAGCCCCTTACTTTCTGAAAAGGGATTGGCTATTCTCTCTCTACTTCTTCTAGCTGATTGTGCGTTCAGAGTGCCTAGAGTTGAACGGTTTGACCAGAGAAACCTCTGGTTGCACAGGCTGTTTTGATCTCCGTGCCAAACATGTCTTGTGTGTTGGCTATAAGCACACGCTGAACCTGTTCCTGGTGACAGTGAATTAATTATTTCTCTGAGGATGACCCTGGCTGGTCTATAACAAGTAGTGTTTTCAGGACACCTCTTTCCAGCGTGCTGCGCAGTTGTAGCTTCCCCAGTTGGAATTCTTCTGGCAGATATCCTGGCTGCAACCTGGCACTCTCTTTAAGAGAAAGCATACAGTGAAAAGCCCTACTGCAGTTTCTCTGCTTTCCATGGTATTTATAGTTTCTTGAGCCTCGCTGACTTCATTGGGAGATAAGAGCTGCAGTAAATCAGGTGTATATGTTATTTCATAACGGGAGTGTAGGTTTGAAGGTCATTCATTCGTGATGCAAATAGGTTTTTTTTCCCCAGTTCTTGCATAGCACAGCTTACCTTACTAGGGGAAGCAGTTGTGTTCAGAACTTTCTGTTGTAGCATGATAAATAAAAAGCAAGCTTTCAAGGAACTGGAAAGTTCCTTGAATTAGATCCCCTTTTGTATCTGTCTGTTTCCTGAGGTTTGCTATGCTGCCATCTGTGTACTGTGAGATCTGCTAGAAATCTGTCTGGTTTGGGAGTTACAGCGTAGCTTTCTGTACCAGCAGGAATTTCACTTGCTGAGGGTCTTAGTAGTAAAATGATTTGTGTCTTACACATGTGCGGGAGAAGATGTACTAGCTGTGCATCCCTTAGTCATCTTTGTGAGACGACTCACGCGTGCCGTTCTATGTGCTGGTAGAAAAACAGTTAAATGTGAGGAATATCCATTTCTTTTCAGGCAGACTTTATCAGATGGGGCTGCAGTTGGATTTGATATTGAATGGCCGCCTTCGTACACTAAAGGAAAAATGGCAAAGATAGCTGTAATCCAAATATGTGTAACCGAGGAAAAATGTTATTTGTTTCACATCTCTTCAATGTCAGGTACTGTACTGCCTCTATTCCTATTACTTAGGGCTCTCTCTTTCTTGTGATTTACTATGAACCTTAGCATCGAGCAGTAGTATATTTCACATTATGTTTGATAGTGAAGTTTAAAAAAATACATCCATCTTCTTCCCCCTGCTGGGTATAAAGCAGGGAGTGACTCACTGAGCATTAACTGTGTGTTACAATGTCTTTAGTCCAAAGCTTGAGCAGCACAGTTCTAGCGTACAGCATTTTAGGTTCTGAGAAGGGCAAAAGAATTAAGGATTATTTTTTCTTTCCGGGAAAGAATATTTTCATTTAGTTTTCAAAAATTGAATTCCCTGCTCACGTAATGAGCTTTCAACTCTTTGGTGCTAAAATTAACAAGAGCACCTAAATTTAGCAGGCTCTTACCTCTTAGTTTGGTTTGAGTAATAAAACGCCTCAAAAATGACGGCCATCACGCTGCTTCTTCCTATTTTTGTGCCATTCTTTCCCAGAAAGAATACTGAATACCTGGTGTGAGGCAGCTGTGGGCAGAGGGGGGATGTGTGCCCAACATTCTGAATCCATTACAGCAGTGAACAAAAGTACCCAAATTGGAAAAATAGAAAAGCAGGGAAGGAGGCTGCAATTCTATAACCTTTGGTTTGAATGTTAGATTGAAACTGTGCGTGTGAGATGTCTCTGATTTCCCTAGGGTGTGCATGCTGAGGTATAATAGTGATAATTTAAATGTTGGTGTTCGGTCTTTTGTCATTTATAGCAAATGAGGTGGAAAATTTAATTGCCGGAGGCTGTTCAGTCCAAGAGGCAGAAATGTACAGATGCACAGAAGAGACATTTGAGGAAAGGAAGTGAAAGGGGGGAGAGATGTTTGGAGCTGAAATGCTTCTGATTCTAAAGTGAAGGTGTTTGCCTGTTGATGCCAGGCATGGATGCATATGTGCTACAGCTAAGTGTGTAGCAGCAGAAGATGGTGTTTCTGCCTAAATAATCTTTTAAAGCTTTATGCTGAAGAGAGATGCACTTTGAACTGGGTGTGATGCCAGCCTTTTGGCAGGCACCACTGCCAAGTTTTGCTTAGTCAGAATGACTGATTTACGAAAACTTAGATGTGAAACAAGGCTTTTCAGTTTTCACTGGGGAAAAATGAAAATACTTTCTCCTGCAGGAGGGAGGTCTGTGTATAAACACATCTCATAAAGGACAAAATTTAACTGTATGTACTTATCAAGAAGGTTCTTGATAACACTCCGCTTCTGAATGGTCTGGAACCCAGACTTTTTAGATCATACAATACTTTTTTTCTAGAAATGAGATGGAGGAAATGGAGCAGGAGTTGTCACCCTTGAAGATTTTCATATATTTTTAGACAGAGGAAATCCCTCATTCAGTAAGTCAGCTGCAGCTGCTGTGCCTGTGTTCTGCCCTCCTAGATTTGCCTCTTCAGAGGAATCCCTGTGCTGCATTATGGTGGAGGTGCTCTGGATATCACAGTTCTTTCTAAGGAAGAATAACTTTTCTGGTGACTCATGTCTGAGCTGCAACTTTGCAGTCCACAGCACCCTGCTGCTTGTTATGGCTGCGCATGTCTGTAGTGTGTCAGCAGAATCCATACAAGTACAGAGGTCAATATGGTCAGTGATGCAAAGTGATTGTTGAAATACGTAATTATTACAGTAGAAAAATGTGATAGTAAATCAAAGCCAAGCCAGATCCTAAGTGCAAGTGTATATGGGGAAATTATGAGTAGTACGTATTTGTAGAGAGAAGAATTAAGCTTGAGACTAATTCAGGGTATTCAGCTTTGTGCTCCTGAATGTATATATTTAAATAAGATGCTCCTGCAGAGGCAGGTATGACAGCTGTGTGTTTTTGCCTGATTCTGTGAACTTGAAAATGCCGTTTGATCCAGGATTGCTGTGTGATCACTTGGGGCTGAATCAAAATGTAGAACGTAGCATCTGTGTGCATGCTTGCATGACTTCATTTTTTCTTTTACTCACAAGAATGACTTATCTGGGCTTTTGTGGAGCATGTGGTTGGTTGATTTTGTTTTCCAAATGCTGTTCTTGGACCAGCCCGCAATTAGCACTGAAAATGCATATGCAGAATCAGTCTTCCTGGTCATTCTCCATGTTTTTGGGTTAGTGCTTCCTCTGAATGTGAAGCAGCGCTAACTGGGGAAGAATACTCTGTGGAAAACAGTAAAATAAATAAATAAATAATGCATTTGGTGTCATGAGCATCCAGGGCTGAGGATTAAAATATTTTTTCTCCATGGAGGGGTTGCTTTGTCGTTGTCATGCATACTACTGATCAGTTAGACAGATAAAATGAGGTCTTTCATTTTTTGTTTTTTTTTTTTACTTAATTTATTTTCAAATACCAAATGAATTTGCACATTTCAGAGATTTCACTGCTGCTTGCTTCAAATGATACATTGCAGCAAATTGGTGTTTGTCATCCCAGTGCACAAGCAGGAACATAAGCATAACAACTTCTTGAGCGTTTCCTCCTTAAGAACAGGTTTTTGCAAGCAGCCTTTTTGCTAGATTTTGTCATTTCCATTTGGCTATGTGACGTCTTTCAGTATCTAGTTTCTCATGTTTGGGCTTAATCTATTTTAGGTTTTCCCAAGGGACTCAAAAGGCTGCTGGAAGATGAAACAATTAAAAAGGCTGGCGTAGGAATTGAGGGAGATCACTGGAAGCTGATGAGTGACTTTGAAGTCAAATTGAAGAGCTTCGTGGAGCTCGCTGACGTTGCTAATGAGAAAGTAAAGCTTAAAACCTTTTTGTTGTGGAAGGGAACCTTATTAATGTGCTAAATGAAAGGAGGCTTCCTCATCTCTACAGCATATTCTGTAGAATAATGCAGAGAAATGGTACAGCTTTAAAAAAAAAAAAATAAAAGTGCTCCTATTTCCAGAGAACTCTAGGTCTGCATAATTAGGCTGTGTGTTTCAGTGAGCTGGTTCTTAATGCATGCGGCCCCCTTCTCAGGTCTGTTCACATTTACAGCCTTTTCAATCCAGCTGCAGATGCATTTCTTGCATTTACTAATGATGGAGATTGCCAGATCATGTCACCCTGGGCTTCTATTAGCCATGGCATATGTGTCCCAGCAGTGGCCAAACCCACAGGGTCTGATGTGGCCAGCTCTTCTGCCAGTCTCTAGTCTAGAGCTGGTTGTCACCTGACCTGCAGCACTGCAGATATTTTTCTTTGTGGCTCTGAAGTTTGTGCTACCTGCTCACATGGGGCAGCTTCCTGCCTGCTTAGGAGCAGTGTTATGTCAGGTACATCCCAAATTGCAGTGTGGCTGAATGCTACTTTCATTCTGTCTGGCGTAGGTAAACCTGTGCCATCATTGAAGACAGAGGGCTGTGATGCTTTGAAGCTTCAGTTCCTTGTGGGCTGGAAACTATGCAGAGTAAATAGTTTGGTCAAGCAATAAACGCTCTTTTTAGATTTGGAGTTTCCACGTTTCACCCCATGCTTTTTTTTTTTTTTTTTTTTTTTTTTTTATCTCCCAACATCCAACACCAGGATATTTTTTGAGGATAAGCACTTGTGATCTCTGATTGCAGCCTTGAAGTCTTTTGCTAAGGAGATAACAGACCAAAAATGAACTTGACAGTGAAGGTTGAGAGAACAAAGACGAACATCTGATGTAATGGTACAATGGAAGGAGGAGAGGAGGGGGCCTAAGATCAGCCATTGGTAGGCTTTTGATTCCCAGTTCAAGGGAATGAGCTGATAATGCCAAGCTGTTGCTACTGCTGCTGGACTTGACAGTCTGCATGTTTTGCGAGTGCTCTTGGGTTAGAATAGAGGAGATTTGTGCCTGTGAGCCCCGGAGCTGGAAAGAAAGCTGCCCAAACTCTGAGAGCCGGTCCAGACAATAGCACATAGCAGCTGTGATTGATGACTGTGATTATGAAAGCAATTGCAAACAGCAGCATAGCAGGGTGATTTCTGGAGTCTTCCAAGAACTACTTTGTAGTACGCTGAATAATGGTTAGCGTGGTATAAAGCTGCTGTCTTTGATGCATGCTTGGTTTCTCAGACTTGCAATAGATGACAAAACAGTTACAAGCTGACTTTGATATTCGTGCTTTTCTATTAAATAAAATCTTGCTATTATTTGCAAATACTGATATCCTGGAGGAGAGACGGGTTGGTGTTGAAGTTTCAGGCTTTTGTTTAATCAGCCTTGTACTTACATTGTACAGATGTTTGTTTTTTTTTTTGCATGTGCTGTTGCACCACCTCACAGCTCATGGACTCACCTGAACCTAGGGTAATCTTTCCAGCTTGATAATGCAGGGATGCCCTACAACAGTGTAGTTTCAGGAGTGGAAAGTAGAGGTTCCCAATGACCAATATGATGAGAACAGAGCAAGGCCTAAAGAACAATTGCTGTTTTGAAGACCTCATTTGTTTTGACTAATCCAGAGCGCTCTCTGCTCCTCCTGAAGTATTAGGTGTGCTTTGTGGTTCCTGTGACTATGTTTTGACAAACAGTTATTTTCCCCTTTTAAACAACTTTTTATTTTTTCCTCAGCTGAAGTGTAAGGAGGTATGGAGTCTAAATGGCTTGGTAAAACATCTCTTTGGGAAGCAGCTTCTGAAAGACAAGTCTATCCGCTGTGGCAACTGGGAAAAGTTTCCACTCAGTGAGGAGCAGAAGTTGTATGCAGCCACAGATGCTTACGTACGTGCCAAAAAAAATCTATTACCACTTGCTCTAGCATGCTGTTTGCTGCTGTTTTTAATGCCTTTATGTTACAGACCATTCTGAACACTGGAATGTTCCATGGTCTAAAGTGGATATTAGGTGTTTGAAGGTGGGAGTCCTACACTGTAGGACTGTAGTTCACAGTGTGATTCCTTGTTTGTTTTGATTTGCTTTTTAATCTTCAGTGTTTGCCATAATATCTTCTATGCAGAAGATGCTACCTCTTGTATTTGACTCAGCAATGAGACAGGTTACTGAAATAACTTGAAGAACATATTATGTTGTGTGTTTCATGTATAAAATTCAGTGTAGAAAGAAAAGAGAAACTCAATTCCACAGAATCCTTGAGCCTCTTGTGAGGTGGCGGTATGACGTTGCAAGTTTGCCTTTTTCTTGAAGCCCATTTGTGAGTCAGATCTCTTGGAAGCTCTGCTGTTACCGGGTTGTGCCAAGTAATACAGGCATCAAAATGTACATCAGAGGAATCGCTGTCCACTTGGACTGACTGGGAAGTGAATTTTGATGTAGGGATCATGTTAATTTTATCTGCATTTGTATGGAGTGAGCCTGAGGTCTTTCTGAGCGATTATCTCGCATGACACAGTTGATGCGTATTTCTCAAGTGTGATAATTGCTCAGTGCACTTGGAGTAGTTTTTGTTGGGTTCTGTTGTCTGCTGCTGTGTGCTGTAGCTTGTTAGTGTTTGCAGATATGTTTTCTGTTGGGGGCTTCTTAGTTATCTTTCCTGAGCTGCTTAAGGACCAAAATCCAGTTTTTTTCAGTTACTCCTAAATATGATACACGAGATGAAGTTAATGAGAAGCTTTGAAGAAATTTAGCCTCCTCCAGTGGGTAATTCCGCAGGGCCAACTTGCATGTGAATTATTTTAACTCTGTAAAAGTCTCTGATTTTTCACCATTTCGAAAGGAAAGGGATGTTCCTTCAGTTCTGAGTTCTGTAAAGAGATTTATCCATGTACAGCTGGGTGCTACCTGCTTCCCAGGAGAAGATCTTTCTTTGTGATGGTACTGGAATATCACCCTTCATCTCTTCTCTCCCGAGGATTTTATTTCTGTGGCCAACTTAAACAGAGGAAGGGAAATGGGGCAATGTTCCCTGTTCTCTTTTCTGACTTAGAAAGTAGTGCACGTTTTCTAGTTAAACATTAAACTGTGGAGTGCTTTGCTCTTGTGAAGACATGGGACACAAACCAATGAAGAAAGGAGCAGTGTTTTTGATCTTCAGCTGTATTTTGGTGCAACAGCTTGAACCAGCTTTTTCCAGGCAAAGCCTCTTTCTTGCTCTGCTGTCTTTACCACCCAGCCTGCCTTTTGGAGCCTCACAGGGAAATGTGGGAATGTAACTCCTTTCTCTTTTGCCTTTAAGATGCTTTGATTAACATCTGTAGCCTAATCAGCTCATTGCTGGCTTTAGGCTGCATTTTCCTGTTAGATTCTGTGTGCTTAATATTTCCCTTGTTATTCATAACAAGTTCTGTCTTAGTAGATTCACAACTGCTCTCTTGAAGCATCACAGTAAAGTCTGGGTGAGGTGGAGCAGGTGGTGAGACTGGAGGTGGAGCACATACAGCTCTTTGTTTGTGGCTGACTTTGTAAGATAACCACTCTGGGATCTAGTCATATGTGTCCAGTATGATGCAGACCAAAATCAGGACATTGCCTTTCATAAAAGGTAAAGTGGTTGTGATTACCAAAGCAATAAGGCAGACCGCTGGCTGTTGTATGACATGACCCAAGAACTCAGAATTTATGGGATTTGCAATAAGTTAATGCCATGGCTTGCTGAAACAATTTTTGACTTTTTTTAATTTAGTCTTTAAAATGTGGTTTCTCTGCAGAGTATTAATATTTCTTTCTCTTTTACTTGCAGGCTGGCTTTATCATTTATCAAAAACTGAAAAATATGAATAGCACTGACAGGAAATTATTTGGGCAAAGAAGAGGTAAATTACATAGTCAGGAATAAAGAATATAGTCTATTTCCAAGTAGTTCTCTTTATATTATGTGTCAGAATCTTTTGGTTTTTCGGGAGATTTGAGACAGTTTTGAGATAGATCATCTAAGAGCCTTTACAGCCTAATCTATGTTACTTTACAGATATTATTTCACAGTGAAATGAGAGTGCAGTCTTGGTATGTTGTTTGCCTCTGCGTTATGAAGAGTTTGTAAGAATTCCTGCTGTCATTCCAATTTGTTTCTGGAAACATGTCAGTGAGTTCATGCCAATTCTGCTGATCCGGTGAGGAAAATCTAGCTTAAGAAGAAAAAAGACCACAAAATAAATACATATTAAGTAACACTTGTCTTGTGGCATATAAATAGTGTCCAACTTTGTTTTGAAACAGTTCAGCTCTGTTTGATCAGAGAAGTGATTCTAAAGTCTTGGTTGTCCTTCACTTAGAATCATAGAATCATAGAATCACTAAGGTTGGAAAAGACCTAAAAGATCACCCAGTCCAACCGTTCACCTATTCCCAATAGCTCCTACTAAACCATGTCCCTCAACGCAACATCCAGTCTTTCCTTGAACACCCCCAGGGTCGGTGATTCCACCACCTCCCTGGGCAGTCCATTCCAGTGCCTGACCACCCTTTCTGAAAAGTAATACTTCCTCATGTCCAGCCTGAATCTCCCCTGCCGTAGCTTGAAACCATTCCCCCTGGTCCTATCACTAATGACACGAGAGAAGAGGCCGACCCCCAGCTCACTACAACCTCCCTTCAGGAAGTTATAGAGAGCAATGAGGTCTCCCCTGAGCCTCCTCTTCTCCAGGCTGAACATTCCCAGCTCCTTCAGCCTCTCCTCATATGGCCTGTGTTCCAGACCCCTCACCAGCTTTGTTGCCCTTCTTTGAACACGTTCCAGGGCCTCAATATCTTTCTTGCAGTGAGGGGCCCAAAACTGGACACAGTACTCGAGGTGCGGCCTGACGAGTGCTGAATATAGGGGAAATTCCTTACTTACGTAAGGAAAGCTGAAAAGCAGATGCAGTTTATGGCTTAAAAAGAAGGGGAAAAGTTTATTTCATTTTTGTACTGGCTGAATTCTTGCAAACAGTTAGGAGTAGGAATTAGGAGTACTATCTCTTTAACTGTGAGATACAACTGTCTGGCTCTGGTTTAATCAGCACATCTATGTTTGCAGCTTTGGTAGGGCTGATATCTGGAACCTATGGGATTAACTTCTCTTTTCATGAGAACAGGGCTGGGTAGTTATGTTATACTAAACTGAATTCTTTTGTTACTGCAATCATCTTGAAGTGTGCTCATGCTAAGTAGATAGCTGTATGTTTCAGGCAGCTGCATTGTGTTCATTAAAACAAAAGCCTGCAGATGAGCAACAAGAACACCCAACAAACACATTTATAAATCTCTATTGATGTATATGAGTAGGGACCTGGTGTCTCTGATGTGACATGTCAGAGCTGCTCCCCAGCACACAAGATCACACTGCACACTTTTCTCCCAGCTGATGATGGGTAGCAGTGCAGGATGCAGGGATAGCACTGTGTTAATACAACAATGTGTGTAACAAGTAGGGTTTCATCAGTTAAGAAGTTGTTAAGAGCCTGACAATTAACTTGTATTGACAATCAGGGAGATTGTTTGCTCATCCTAATTACTGAATTTCTGCCAGTGGGGTGGTAGTTTCTAGTTGTGCAAAAGAAACTCAGTGAACAACTTGAACTGTGCCACGACAATGTACTTGGCAGCTTTGTTCATCTCTGTCAACATTGAAGCTAGCAAGCAGAGTGTGTATGTGTGTCCAGGCTTTGGCTGGAAAGAGGAGATGGGACACCTTAAAACAAACAACAAAAGAAACAAAAAAGTAAACATCTTGAGTCATCTGTAGAAGACGAAGATGGAATGATGAGTTAGTTTCTTACAGCTGCAAAATCCGAGAGATTTCAGGTGTAAGTGCAATTGAAGTCCTAGGAGCATGCATTTATAACACACAGCAGTGTTTGTGTGTAGGTATGCGAGTTGGTGAAGTAAAGCATAGAAGCAGATTCAGAAAGCAGTAAGACAAAGCTCAGACAGACTGAGCACTGCAGACTCCATCCTGCTCAGCTGCTGCTTTCTCAAAGCTGGAGGGTATTCTGGGGAAGAATCTACTTACAATGGTCTTGTTTTGTATCCTCGTTTGGTAGGTGTTTATAGCAGGCTGCTGAAAAAGACTGTCTTATTAGCTGTAGATCTGGTGGAAATGCAGTGACTTGTATGAACTTGTTTGTGTGTAGATGTTAAACCTGAGTTACTGTGAAGTAACCCTGATGGCACCTCTTCTAGATGACGCGTTGTCAGATGACGTGAAGGAGCGCTTGACTTCGCTAGCTGAAGAGATGGTATACCTGGCTTCCAAGATCTCTGACTCTTCGGGACAACTCAGAAATTTGCAGAGGTTAGATTTTCATTAACCTGGTTGTACTTTATCTTTTGAGATTCATGTTAATTGCTGAGGTCCAGAACCACGAAATGTGTCGATAGCTGTCTCTGTTACCTGTGCATCTTTTTTCAAGAAAAGGAAGCACAGTTCACTTGATGGGAACCTTTTGCCCTTATACATTAATATGGTGGAATGTAGCTTTTCCCTGATTTTTATTTGCAATGGGTTTGACACTGAATTATGCTGAATCTGTTTGGTTTTTTTTCTTGCTGAAATGCTCACAAGACGTTTTTAAATAGAAACTTCAGACTTGTGCATCTACTTAGAAATCTGGAGACTGGCCTAGAGTTGTGGGGACAATACAACACACGTATATGGAGAATCTTTGCAGTCTTCTTCAGCATGAAGAAATTTAATCTTTCTTCTGATGACAGAAGATTGCTAACTGCAGTTGTGTGATAAGCTTTTGCATATGAAATTTTAGACAAAATTTACCTGGAGAAGCTTTAGAATTCTCCTTTCTGTTTGTAGCTGGGATGTATGTAACAACAGTCTTTACTGTTTTGGTTCAACTTCTTGTTTTACCCTCCAGGTCTGCAGAAATACTAGCTGACATATCAGAAAATGTAAAAGCCTTAGGAAGTACACTCTTTGCTGGTTCAGGTTCTCCTTCTGTGCTGGAGAGGAGCTGTGGTGCAACTCTAACCAAACTTGAAGCAAAGTCAGTGAATGTTGAAGCGCAAAAAGCTGAAATGCCTGAATTTGCTAAAAAACTTGAAGGTGACTTCAACATCTGCTCTGATGCTACACTAGCTGGCCTCTGGGAAGGAGAAGTTGATGAAGGTGAAGCAGAGGGAGGTCGTGCTGTTGCTGAACATGGGGCTACAGCAGCTGGCTCTAAGGACACAGCAGACAGAGATGACTTCATGTCATTAGACTTTAATGAGCAAGAGCTACAAATATTGGAGCGTCAGGCTGCAGAAGAAGTTCTCAACAAAGCTGTGCCTGAGGTAATGTGAAAGTCCCTCATTAGTCATGGATGCTCACCAGAGGAACTGATCTTATCCTTACTTTGCCATAAGATTTAAAAAAGAAACAAAAACTTGGTGAGAGCAATTTAGGGTGGGCTAGAGTAAGGGCTCAGACTCTGGAAAATATTTCTGTGGGTGATCAAGCACTGAGTTGCTCTTCAGTTACGTAGTTGGGAGAACTACTGAATACAGAAGCTGATATATTCATTTAGTTCATTAATTGATATTCTGATTAGCTTTCCTCTTGTAATTACTAATGAATTGTGATGTGAAGTTTCTGCAGTATGGGGACAAATTCTGCATTCAAACATCTCAACCTTGGTCATGAATAAAAAGCAAATCTTTGATGGTGTTCTAATTGACAGCCTTCTAGTGGCTGCTTTATGTGGATTGATGCCTCTTAAATGAGGCTGTAATTTCTTTGTGTTCCAAGTCTTTCCCACATTTGGTAGTACTGTTGTTTTTGCCTCTTACTATAGGGCCTTGTTGTGTGTTAATTTGCAGGCTTGCCTTGTTTTCCTGGGCTTCAGAGCTGAATGTTGAGCTTAGTTTATTTTTTTTTTTTTTTCCACTGAGAGGTAAATGCATACAGAGAATAGTTTGTAGCAAAAGGTAGGTAAAAATAGAAATATCTTTGTACACGTGTATTTTCTTCTTAGGAGGAATGCTTAACAGACAATGAACGAAATGCCTCCTGTGTCATTGAAAGTGATGAAGAACTGGAAATGGAAATGCTTAAAGTGAGTACCTTAGGGGTTTGGCTTATCCACTTTCTGTTTTTTCCCCAGTGGTGGTGCTTTCAGGTCACAGCATCATAGAGTGCAGGGAATTAAATAAATAGGTGTTGCTTACAAAAGGTGGATGGAAAAATATGTGGGTAGATGAATTACATTTGCCATTGTAGGATCTCATATGATTGTATGATTTTGATATTCCATGTTTTGTTACATCTTCACTGTAGCAGCATAGGCTTTTGACCTACCCATTTCCTGCACTTCTGTTGATAATCATGTGTCAGTTGTCTTGCTGTGTGTCATGCATTCAGACCACTGCAGGTGCTGTTAATCTGAACAATAGGTCAAATAGATTGCTCCATCGCTGTATGTTTTGCAGGCACCTTGGGGAAACAAGTGTTACACATTAAGGCACTTAAGATTATTCAGATGCGTTGTGTTTTCTTTACACTGCTTTTTTGTCTTGATTCCACAGAGTTCATACACTTCAAGCAAAGTGATCAAATGGTGTCAGTAGAGCATTCACAGGTTTTTTTTTAATATTTCTGCATATATGAAGATTAAGTGTGGGGATACAACTAAATAAGAGGCAGGATAGAAAGGCCTGTAGAAAGAAAGGTTTAATTTTGTACCAGGGAAGGACCAGACCTTTTAGATGGATGCAGTGCTTCAGGTCCATCTTCCATGCTGTAGTCACATGCCCTTATGTCTTGTTATCTCATGTATGTGTGGTATCTACCCTTTCGTATCTTGAATTAACTTCTTCTGAATTCAGTCTTTAGAAGATGTGGACAATTCTAAAGTTATAACTGAAATGGAGTCCAGCAAAGCCAGGAAAACTCCGGACACAGAATTGAATGTTGCACCAGATGGGGATGAAGATGAAGTCATTGAAGAGGAGGAGGAGGAATGCTGGGGTACGTTTTAAATTATAGTGCAGAATTGAGGGGGGAGGGAGAAGGTGTTCTCTGTATAATTGGTTGTGTAAACACAGTGATATTTTGTGCTTAGTTTCTTAAAGCAGAGAGTAAAAGCTGATCTGGATTTGGAAAGGAGTGATTGAGGATATGTCAAGATGAAAGCTTAAAGGTGTCCTTGGTGAAACACAGTTGACTCTTGCCATGATCAGTAGACTCTCCATCTCTTTAAACCGTTATTCAGCAAATGATTACAGGGAACTCGTGTTTACTCAGCAGACAAAAACTAGATGTAAGTGTAATGCATTTCTCTGCTGAGTAATAGCTATAAATTTAAATGGAGTCTTGAGTGTTTTTCTTTGTCGTTCGCAGCAAGATCAGGATTCTCCCCTATGACATTTTCAGACCATGACTTTGTTAGCAAATTGCAGTGTCAGGTGTTAAATAACGTGACTTCCATAAGGTCTTAAAAGGGGTGAATGGTAGAACATCCCTATTACTTCTTCTGAGCATGTCCCAGATAATGTAGTTATGCAGAGCCCATTGCTTTATTATCTCATTAACAAAGCCATATTCTTTCTTCGTGAAGAGTCTCTGAGGTGGGTGTTTGTTCCTCTGTTCGTCCTTTATTTTAGCCTGTAAGTATGTTCAGAACTTGATGCATCTCTTTCTCTTGGGGTTGTCCAAAGCTTAGGCTTAAGCATCACTAACCACAAACAGAATGTCAAGACAAAGCTTCATCTGTTTAAAATTTAGTTGCATATAAGGCCTTTTCTGTCTCCCCCTAAAGATCCATTGCTGTCACTACCTACTGAAATCCACATCTCATGTCTGAAGATGTATTTTGGGCATTCTTCTTTTAAACCGTAAGTATGTTTTCAATTCACTTTCTTTCCTTTTTTTCAGCTTTTTAAAATCTATTTTCTACTTTGAGAACCGCTAACAAACTTGGACCTGTGCAAAATCCCTAGTGAAGGCAGCCTTTGCTGGAGTGAAATAGCAAAATAAAACTCATTTACTACAGTACTGTATTTTCATAGTAGAGGGTAAATTTCTTGCTTTATCTGATGACAAGCCTTCTGGAAGTATATGTTTCTGTACCTGGTCTAGCTCAGACATTTCAAAGAGAAAACACTGTAAACTAGCACAGATGTGTTCTTTGCATGGTGATAAACTTCCTTAGTCTGGTTATCCTTTTGACATGTGGCTCTAATTAAATATAGCTCTTATTTGTCTCTAGAACATCTAATGGGGTGTAATTTCAGTGTAGCGTCTGCTCATAGATTCCAGCATTGCTGGAATTGAGTTCCTGATATCAAGGGGAATGGAGTGAAATCATCCTGAATGACTTGTTTTAGAACACGTGTTGCACAGAACATATCGAAAGAGCAATGCTTGGGGCTTGAAAGGTGAAGAAGCACCTTTCAACAAAAAAACAACAAACCACAACTGTTTAGTAAACTGTTAGAAATTACCAAGGGGATAAATTTTGTTTTAATTCTCTGCACATTATGTATGCCTGCGAGACCATTAAAAAAATGAAACTTGTTTGGTAACACTGAAGTCCTGTTTAGAATCCTTTTACGAGAGATAATTGTAGTTTCATGAGTATTTGTGGATCAGTTAATGACATATGGGAGACATTCTTTTGCAGTCGTCTTTAGATGACTACATCAAATGTTGCTTACTTTAGTCCTGTTAAGAAATCCCCACTGATCCTACACTGGTAGGACTAACTGCAGTAAACATGGTGTGAGTGTTGCAGCATGCAAAGAGAAAACTGTCAGGCAGCCAAAAGGGTTTCTTCAGCACAATTTGCATATTATACAGGTGGTGGCAAAAATAAAATATATTCTTCTTCCTTTAATTCAAAGGGTTCAGTGGAAAGTGATTCGTTCTGTTTTAGAAGACAAAAGAGACAATCTTGTTGTCATGGCAACTGGTAAGTTATTTTTGCGTCTTAAAAGGTGGCAAGAGATCTTTCTCTTTTAGGGGAGGTTAGGGCTTGGAAACTTGAAGACTGTCCACTCTTAGGAGCACAGTGCTCAGGGCTCATCTTTTCTGCTGGAGGCTGCTGATCTTGGCCAGCTATGCTTGCTGCTTGTATTTCTGTCCAGTTCTTTTTCCACCGACCTTGGAGGGCGTGGCACTGAGTGGATGCTAGCAGTATTTATCCTGTGTTTTTGTCTGCTAATGGGGCACGCATCAACTTCCTTCTTAGGGTTCAGTCAGGTGTTAGTACAGAAGCATAAGACACCTCTACCACAAAATATAACAACTATATGTTGTTTCACTTCTACCTTTGTGTTTTTGTTGTTTTTTTTTTAAGGATATGGGAAAAGTTTGTGCTACCAGTTTCCTCCTGTTTACACTGGAGGTACAGGAATAGTCATCAGTCCTCTTATTTCCTTGATGGAGGACCAAGTTCTGCAGCTGACGTAAGTAACACAGTTGTAACAGGCTGATGTTGTGTTTCTTGTGGAAACCCACGGATTCAACTTGTGGCATTTCATAGTGTTTAAGGCTGCAGATTCGTACAGAGAACTGTTTGTGTGTCAGCTGTGAAATATATGTTTCTCCAGAAACATGTGCAAACTATAAATTGCTTGAGATCACTGGATTTCCCAGCTATGGAAACTGTAGGCTGAATTTGCAAAGGATCTGTGCTGGTGGGTGGTTCTTGAGGGTGCATCCTTCTCGATTCTTTCTGTATCCAGAGGCTCTATTTATATAGAATAAATAGCTGAACAAACTTGGTGTATTGTTTAAGCTTGTCAGAACTATGTCAAAGCTTCATAGAGCTTCTTGTAAGTCTAATCACTAATGTCTGAGCAGATGGAAGATAAAGACCTTTCAGATCAAGGTTATAGCACAGATGTTGAAGATGGACAGTGAAATAGGTCTGCTAATATCTGGTATCTCCACTTGTTACAACGTCTCATGTAGCACAGTAGTAGGGAATTTGACTTAGGTGAAAGATAAATGTTCTTAATCTGATTCCTTATTGCACTAATGAAGTATATGTCTGTGAGAAACAACAAGACGGGAGTGGGTGAGCATGTGGCTGTCAGGAATAGTGACTGACTTGTACTGTTTGCTTTTAAAAAGGCTTTTCCCAAGGAGATCCTTTGAAAAAAGTAGTCTCAGGCCCCGCAGCTTGAACTTATTTACCGAATGCTGGCAGTAGGCTAAAACAACAACAACAACAACAAAACCTGAGGTGGAACGTTTTTATTTATGAGTAAATTGATACATAACTGCTTTTTTTTTTTTACTGCAGAATGTCAGGGATTTCATCTTGCTTGCTTGGTTCGGCTCAGTCGAAAGGCGTCAAAGAGAGCATTAAAGCGTAAGTCTTGTCTAAACATTGTGGGGTTGCAGTTCCTGATGTATTTGAGGGATGGAATGTGTCATCTGATCTGTCACAATGAAGTCTTTATCCTGGCTCAGATCAAGAATCAGGCAGTCAGTCAAGAGTGTTTGCATTTACCCACTATGAGCATTTTGGAGGCATAGAGGCACTTTCTTGTGCCCTGTGCATTTGCGGAGACGATGTTTGCTGACTCTGCTTTATGCTGTGATGTATATAGGAATAGCAGGTTTTAAATCTGTATTTGTCGAAGTCATTACAACTGCTCCTTCCTGTTCTAAGGGCTACAGTAAATCTGTGTTTATTCTTGTGTCACGCTGTCTACTGCCTTGCTTTCCTTCTGATCTGGAATGCCTTACTCTGCCTTCATTGCCTTCCTTTTACTGCTCATCCAGATGTCTGTCCTTGTTCTCGTTTACGTTTTCTAACAATCATGGTTTCATTTTGTTTATTTGAATTCTCCTCCTTTGACACTGTATACTCTTGATTTTGTAGGGGTCTATACAGAGTTATATACATGACACCAGAGTTCTGTTCAGGAAATTTAGAGCTACTTCAGGATATTGACCAAACTATTGGTAAGTTGGGAATAAGGTTGATGATGAGGTGGCAGACAGCTTCATTTCATAATTAACTTGTTTAACACTGTCAGAGCATTAAAACTTGTTTCTCACCTTGAGCTTGTAGTTAGGGTAGTGGCTGCCAATACGTAGTGTCAGAAGACTCTGTTGTTAATCAAAAAAAGATCATTATATGCAAATAGAGTCTTCAGCATGGTCTCGGTATGGGAATGTTTGCTAAGTTCCTGAGAACAGAGAGGTTAAAACACTGTTTAAGTTGCAGGAAGTAAGAAATATGACTAAATATTTTACAGTGTTTTAAAACATCCTATTTTTTCAGAATGTGACTTGTTTTGAAACACTGTATTAAATCTTGGTAAATAATTTTTTTTGAACTAGTGACATCTGTTAATATTGACAATATTAACAGCAAGGAGGTCTGGAAAGAGACGAAAAGGACTCTATTAATGATAGTTAAGATTTCTGCCTTTTGTAGAGATGTACTTTGAGACCTGAAACTTGGAGAAGGAATCGGAGGTGGTAGTAATGGAAATCTGTTAGAGCTCTTAGACATTTTCACAAATGAGGTCAATATAAAAATGGGCTTGGTGAGTCCTTACAGCAGAAGACATCCTAGAAACAGAACTGAAAGCAGATTGCTGGTACTTTGAGAGGAAAGCTTGAGATTGAACAGAATATGGCGTTTGTATTTTGTAACTTCCCATGTTGGTTTGCCTTGGAAGTGCTGTGTCCATGCTGTGGTTTTTGTCTCCACCAGGTATTGCTCTCATAGCTGTTGATGAAGCTCATTGCATTTCTGAGTGGGGCCATGACTTCAGAAATTCCTTTAGAAAGCTGAGCTCATTAAAGAAGGCTCTACCATCGGTGAGGTTTTAATATGTGCTTGATTTCCAAATTAAGAGAAGGATACTACTTCATTTCACATGATAGCTTTAAGTTTCATCTTTTGGTGATGTCTTTTGGGTGTACCTACCCTACCATGCTATTTTGGGAGCTTTTGCAGTCCCTCTGAGGACTCAATGAGCGAGTTTTGTGGGCTTTTTGTTTTTAACTTTTACTCGTAAAGGTTTAAATGGAGGGCATTCAGAATCTGGGCTATCAGGAACATCTGAAAAAGAGTAATTCTGTTGGATCTCTGTGTGCTGAAAAATGTTGTTCCTAAGTTCCTGGTTTAATACTGAAACATTTTGTTTATGAACCTGACCAAGCAGCTTGCAAGGAAAGTCAGTTATAACTTCCAAACTTTCCTGAAGTGTTTACTGCACCAACTCCAAAATTTAGACCTGAACTTCAGATTTTATTCTCGAAAGTTTTGTACTATGTTCTCAGAATTTAGCCATCTGTGTCAGACAGCTGCTGCAGCCGCAGTGAAGATGCGACTAAAGGAGACATTAATTAAGAAGTAAACCATGTGTTTCAGGTGTTCTGTTGCTGTCTGTGCTCCTTAACATTGTAGACTGAAGCTCTAGAAGACTAAATATTAACTGTTTTTTCAAGTAGCTGAGCTGATCTAGTGAACATGAACAGATAAAAGTGCCTTTGGACATGCTGATCAGTTTTGACGCATCTTAAATCATTGAGAGGTATCTGACTTTTTCTGCTTTTTTTTTTTTTTTTTAATTTCAGGTTCCCATTGTTGCATTAACAGCAACTGCAAGTCCCTCAATTAGAGGAGACATAGTGAATTGTCTGAACCTAAAGAATCCTCAGATCACGTGTACTAGCTTTGACAGACCTAATCTGTACTTAGAAGTTGGACGACAGAGTGGAAATATTCTTAGGGATTTGAAACAGTTCCTTACTAGGAAAGGAAGGTAAGGATTTAGGCCGTTTTTGTTGTTCCTGCAGATATACTTGAGTACTTAAGAGGTTATCAGTAGTGCTTACCAAAAACTGGTAGCAGTCTTAAACTGATCTGGTGGGGTGGAGCTTGGGCTCTCACCCCAGCCTGCACCCGATACCATGTTAATCATTCATCGTATCTGCACCCCTGCCCTCCATCTTCTCCCAGTTTAGGAAAAAAAAAAAAAAGTTTGAGGTATCTCACAGTTTGCATGCTGTTAACTGAAGGATCTTCAGGTTCATTTGATGCTTGGAGAAGTTTAAAGCATTGTAGCAGTGTATGACGGTGATGAATCGGCTGGTGGATTCCTTGCTAAACATTGTTGTAGGTAATAAGTGAGTTGGTTATGAATCTGAAATCAGATTTCTTTATGAAGGCTAATTGAGCAGAGCAATTGCAGTGCTTTGGATAGCATGCCCACCGGTGTACCCATGACAGTGGGTTTCCTGCCCCTTTCCTCTCCTTGTCACAAGCTACAATGTTTGCCTCTACAGCAGTATAAATACATTTCACTAATTTGTATGTTGTTACATATATATTGACCTTTTAAAAATGGCAGCTGTAAAAGCACATTTCCTGATGACCTTCAGAAAATGGCAGGCCTTATGCTGTTAATCCAGCACAGACCAAAATCATCTGTTTTTTGGCACTAACGATCACCATGTAACTTTCAAGTCTATTTTTACAAAGGATAAACAATTTGGATGTAAGTACCCAATTTTTGTAGAAGGAGAAAAACACCTTCTCTTTCTTGCTTAGCAAGAGCTCATTGGCAAATTCTTCACTTTAGACTGTGAAGTCTGAAGATCGGTCTCGACTGCTGAAAGCTGTGTTGTGCATAATCTGGGAGCACAAATTTGCTTCTGTTTGATACGGCAGTTTCACAAGAAGGTGCTAAGCTGTTTTTCATCTGTGGTACCTCTAACATATGTGAGGTGATGGCATTTCATGTAAACTGGTATTATCTCTGCATAATAATATATAAAATAAGGGAGCTACAGAATTCAAATCTGTTTATATCTGAGATGAGAATCTTTATATCCAAGATGGTTAACTGCTGCAAAAAGCTGTGTTTCCTTTTCAATTAGGGCAAGGCAGAGTCTTTGCCAAATGGTGGCATCTTCTGTTCTGCATCTTTATGCTCTGTTATTACTTGTAGCAGTTCTACGTATGAGTTTGAAGGCCCCACTATTGTCTACTGCCCTTCAAGAAAGGCCACTGAACAAGTTGTGTTGGAACTGAATAAACTTGGTGTGACTTGTGGTGCGTATCATGCTGGCATGGGAATTCAAAAAAGGAGAGATACCCATCACCAGTTCATGCGGGATGAAATTCAGGTACTTGGGAAACAAAGTTTGTGTGTTGTTAGTTATAACTGTAGAATTTCTGGTAGAGGAAAGAATTTGGAAATATCATGTTTTGAATTTACTCTGTACATTTCCTGTTCTGGGACAGAAATTTCTGGTCTGTATTGACAGTAATACAGTTCCTCGTTTATGTTTCTGATTCCCTTAGTAAATCTCTAAACATGTATAGCATGTGAAGAAACTGGTAGCTGGAATAATGCCCTCCCAGCTTCTGTGAGCTACCTTCTTCCTATTGCAGCTGAGCAGGCACAGAGTTATCTCAAGGTTTATTCTGTTCCTTTTTAGGGCAGGTTTATCATCCTTTGCTTGAGAATAACTACCTGAAAACACTCCTAACGTTTGCCAGGCCATAGCAACACTCTCTCAACTATAATCCTGTGCTCATGTTGTGACCAAAATCAGACTCCTTATTAAAAGTGAAGTAGAATTCAAGTGCGAGTTTGAAGCTGTTGTACCTTAAGATGAATTTTTGAGTCTGTGGCAGAAAATTGTCACCAACAGTGTGAGCATTAATAGAAACCCAAACGTATGTTCTTGTTGATCCTCTGAAAACATCTAGTGTGTGGCTTCTGTTTTGTAGTGTGTTGTTGCTACAGTGGCATTTGGAATGGGCATCAATAAAGCAGATATCCGGATGGTTATTCATTATGGTGCCCCTAAGGAAATGGAATCCTATTATCAAGAAATTGGAAGAGCTGGTCGTGATGGGCTTCCTGCTTCTTGTCACGTCTTGTGGACTGCAGCAGACTTGGTTTTAAACAGGTAAATGTCTGAAGACTGCTGCTTTGACACAGATAGCTGAAGAAAAAAATGCTGTTGATGAGGCACAAGAGAGTAGTGGTCAATATTAAGGTTCTTTTTTTTTTTTCTTTTGACTGGCAGGCGTCTTCTAAATGAGATATACAATGAGAATTTCAGATTGTACAAACTGAAGATGTTAGAAAAAATGGAGAAGTACCTTTCCTCAAACAGCTGCAGAAGAAAGTGAGTACTGCGAGCAGCGTGTTATTGCATGTATCTTAAGTTAGCATTAATAAGAGTTGTTGTGACTGTCAGAAATGTAGCTTGTAAACATAAGGCTTCTTCAGTATCAAGAAATATAACCTACAGTATATTTATATGAATATTTCAAGTGTTCCTTATTTACTTTTCGGAAATAAACCTTCCTTTTCTTTAGTGGAATCGGGGCCAAAATTGTCTCTGCAGTGAATTAATTATGCTGATTTCTATTCTGTTTTCTGCAATGAATTTAATGACTAAGTTTTTGTTCTTTTATTTAATTCCCTGCTTTCCCTTGGGTAGAATCATCCTGTCTCATTTTGAAGATAAACAACTCCGAAAGGTCTCCTCTGGCATTATGGGCACAGAAGAGTGCTGTGATAATTGCAGGTGCAGGTAAGTGTTCTCCCCTTAAAGGCTGATACGAGAGGATGTGTTCTCTCAGGCTGACTTACAAGGCGAACTATCTGAAATGATTGACTTCTTATGCATTTGGTTTTGCAGATGTTGAGCCTGAAGCTTATCTTTGTTTGAACAGCTGTCCCTAACTTGCTATTCAATAATTCAAGAAGCCATGAGGCAGGTTATAAGCAGTAAGTTCTGCTGTGGGAAAACCTGTAAACAAAGCATGGCCTCAGTTCCCAGAATGGTGTTTAGAGCAACTTTCTCAGACCACGCAAATACTCTTTGTAAGTCCTGTTGGGTAATTAATCCCAGAAGAAACTTACTGAGAGTGGGATGCAAATCTGCGTGTTTCAGGTTGAATTGCCTTACTTTAATAGAAGCTGCTTTCTTGTTATGGTGTGTGCTGACATATGTTCTTTCCAGCATGTGTAATAATTTCGGAAGTGCTGAGGGGAAACTGAGGGGATCAGTAGCCCCGCAGATTTGAATAGAAGCACTTTCCTCATCTCTTGTGTACATACATGCACACTTTCCTGAAGCTGTAGTAAATATCCATTGTTCTCGCTGGTAGCAAGAACTCTGTGTTCAGAAGTAAGTTATTACAGTGTGTTGCTCTCAGCAAAAAATGTACCAGCATGGTTACATACAAGGAATAAGGAAACTGTCTGGACCCTATCCCAACTAACCAAGAGTAGAACTTACGGGAGAGATCATACCTTCAATTTGTTTGCAGTTATGGTGCTGTGCCCCAGTAAAGGGCGCACAGTGAATCTGTATTGTTGAACTCAAATGGTTTGAAATGCAGAATACTGTTCTCTTTTTTTGGAAGTGTGTTTTTTTGGTAGGTTTTTCTACTCAGCAGCACGTCCAATAACAAGGCAAAGGAAATGGGGTAGCTCTTTCCTTCTGTTTTCACTTTGTGTTTACTGGGAAGTAAGAAGCAACGTCTTGGCTACTATGTGCAGCTAAAACAAACAAACAAATGTTTTATACCAAAGACTGTCCATATATTCAAATACTAAAGCCAGAAGATGGGTGAGATGATATTCTGTCATAGCAGGTATCATAAAAAAATATTTAGTGTTTGGTTGTGCAGCTGTCCTAATCACACATGACATTGATCTTGCTTGGTCTCACACTTTCAGTTCTTGTTCTTTACACCTATATAAGCAATTAATGATGCCTTTAAATGTAACTCAAGATGTGTATTTTATTTAGTTACTACTTAGTAGACAGTGCTTGACAAAGAGGAGGCTTGGTTTGTTTTTGCTTAATTTAGTTTTCTTTATGCCTTTCAGAACTAATTGTTTGGCAACCTCCAGTGATTCAGAAGGTGGTTTACAGGACTTTGGAAAGCAAGCATATCAGCTGCTTTCTGCAGTAAGCGCCCTGGAAGAGAAGTTTGGAACTAGAGTCCCCATTTTGTTTCTCCGAGGTTCTGTAAGTGACACAAAAATTGTTTGCCCTCTGATAGAATAGGGATCCTTAGCATGTCCTGCCCTCTTTATTAATAGACAATACATTGATAAGCATGTGTATTTTAGTACCTTTTTCTTAGAGAGCTATGTAACTGTGGAGAGGTAGGATAGATTTCCTGAAGCTCTTCTGCAGCAGCACTTCTCATGCAACAAACTAGATTGTTGCCTTTAAATGCAACGTCAATAAATAGAGTGAATCTCTGAAGCATGCTGGACTTAACCTTTGTGTAGGTACAACAAAGGAACGGCTTCTGCCACTGAGCTGTTCTTCTCATAGCTCTGCTTTTCTAAAAGGTGTAATATTCAGCCTGTTACATAGCCCAAGATCTCAGCTTAGAAATGTGTGACGTGTTAGCTATGCGTGTTTCATGGGTTACTTTGTTATCAACAGTTGTATATTAACCCAAGCAGTGGCAGAGGTTCTGAAGCTCTTTCTGAAAATCTTGAGCTCTTGAATTCTTTATGGTAAATCTGATGTCTTTGCAGAGGCAATTCAGTGACTTCTCAGTGAAAACTCATTTCCATTGTCCTGGAAGGAATAGCCTTTCTAGAACTGAGAACAAACAGGTCTCTGCTTAAAGAATTATTGACTTAAAGAATTGACTTAAAGAACTGACTTAAAGAAAGATCATGATGATTTGTTTTCTGGCTTTGTTCTGCTGACTGACTTGGAGTGGTGAGACAGGAAGTAGCATATTAAGATGAGTGTAGATGACTTATGCCCGTCTTCACATGCAAAGCATTTGGAATACTGAGGAGAAATGCACCAGAGAGAAAACACAGGAGTAAGAACAAAATCAGTTCAAATGTTTACAGTCTGGAAAAAAAAAAAAACTCTTGCAGTGCTTGATAAACTTGGTGAATGATGTCATGCTTTCTTTGTGTACGAAATCTGCTAATTGTCACACAAATGTGCTTAGGGTGAAAATACATCATTGTAGATCTTAAAGTAGTTTGAATAATTTATTGGCTAGACGTTATTGGGAGAATTGTTAATCATGCCATGCTTGCACTGCTAATGTGGAATAAATTCTTACTGCTTATGAGAACACTTTTCTCTGGACTAACGTACCCTTTAAAAATGGTGTTTTTCTTTGCTTTTTGCTTCAGTTTGTCCTTGTCTAGAACAAATGTGTGAAATAATCCACCAGTATCTCTGTAAGTTATACATGCTGTTTCTATCTGAAGATGAGTGGTGTATTGCTTCAAAAATTTATGTAGGTGATGGAAAAGTGATGGTTTTAAGGAAGTTAATGGTATCTTTTTACAACAAGCAAGTCTGGGTGGCCTCCAACAGACTTGAGATAGACCATGGGAGGGACCTGCTTCGTATTTGAAAGCTGGGTCAGGCAATAAAGTGAATAAGGTCCTCTGGGAAACCTGACATTAGAGCTGCATTGGCAGAAATATTACACTAACCTGCTAAACCAAGAAGAATATGATGTTAACAACTGAGCTCCTTTTATCAGCCAACATGTGAATTTATAGCTATGTCAACAATGGTTTTATTGTTAATAATAGAGATTGTTAATAATTTAGAGATTGTTTGCCAATGGCTTTAAGTAGTAATTCTAATAATTTCTAAACAGTTAAAATTGTAGGATTGGCATAGGACTGGCTGTCAAAAGCCAAAATGACATGACATTGCTCATCCTGAATATAGCTGGAAAGTTTACTGTGTTGCATCTTATTCCTTTTATAGAGATATCCAGAGTTGAACTCGCTCTCACAGTTAAACCCATATTCTGAAAATGTGCAGCTACTGGAGTAAATAATGTAACTGCAAAACTGAAAGGAATGTTGCTATGCTTTCAGATAATTCATGTTAAGAGTTGAACGAGGTCTGTCTAGATGTGAGGTTGTAAAACTTGGCTTTTATTGCCTCCTGGAGAAGTGACTCACTTCAATTCAGAGTCAGGACTTGGTGCCCAAGGGCCATTAAGCAGTAAGCTGTGCCCCCTTCCATGTGGCTGCCATTCCCTGGGTGCTGAAGGCTGAATCAAGAACCTCTTCCTGCTCCTCCTCATGAGCTGAGCAGGAATTGCTTGTCCGTCTCTTCCCTGTGAGCCCTGAGGATATGATGGACCTCAGCAAGCCTCCCTGTGCTGACCATTGCACCATGCAGGCTTTTGTTCATTGCTGGCAGAAATGTATGGAAAATGGTGGTGACCATGTTGAGAAATAGCATTTTATAGCTGTGAACTTGCTTTATGAAAGTGTTGTAACGCCCTTTGTTGTTGTTTCTATGGAAATAAATAGGTGGCATTACTTTTGGAGCAACCTGTGTATATACTAGAGCACATGTACTGCATATGTATATGTGTTTGTAATTCAAAAAAATTGCATATTGGCTCTCTCTGTGGTAGGGATGGTCAGCAAATGGGCAAATGACAGTCTGAGGCATGTCTTCCTTCTGCTTTCATACACCAGTGGTGAACTGAAACTTCTTTTCCTCTAAGACGTTTTCACTTTCTATCACTTGGGCCCTTCTTACTTCCCTGTGTCAGAAATGTTCTGAACTTTTCACGTTCATGGGAAGTTTCCCGTTGGATGGAAGGGGCTTTAAGCTCTCTACGGTCCCTTTGGGCATTGAGACTGGGGGATCAGAGAGGACCTAATTGTGGGGCTTTTTTCTAGTCTCAACCATTGATAAGAGATGGTGAAACCAGCAACCATTCCAAACAAAAAGAAGTGTTGAAGTGAATGCCCGAACATTGTAACAGGCAGCTGAAGAGGAGGAGCAATAGAGCAAGCATTTGCAGTCAGCTTGTTGCTGTTTCTGCACCCTTGTTCTGTTGTGTAACTTTATGTGCAGAGGCAGTTTTATAGTTCTGTCATATCAGCGTAGTTTGTCATTTGAAGTCATAATGTTTTCACAGCACAAAAATGGATTACATTAGCAAAGGTGAAATCACTCCTCAAGTGGCATTGAACGAGGTGATAAGCATGGTTTATGCTCATCATTGAGTTGTTTTAAGTATGGTTGTTGTGGTTACTGTGTAAAGTTGAATTAAATTTTTTTTGGCTTGTGACTTTGCAGAGAAGTTCTTCTATTAAGTTTATGTTCTTGGGGACTTGTTCCTCGTATCTCATGATAATCTTGCAGGGTGTATTGAGAACTTCGTTCTGAAAGGACTGGAGAAACCTGTCAGTTTCTCTCAATTTCAGAATTCTCAGCGTCTGCCAGACAGATACAGGAAACACCCTCTGTATGGTAGTGGAAAAGACTGGACAGAGAACTGGTGGAAATCACTCAGCCAGCAGCTGATAATGGAAGGATTCCTCAGAGAAGTCTCTGGGCGCAGCAAGTTTGCAACAACGTGTGGGCTCACCCAGAAGGTACTTCTTGGTGCGAGTCTACCCATCACAGGCTTCTGAGTAATCTATAGTTAAGCCATATTGTCTTTTCCTTACAGGGTAGAAATTGGCTTTTGAAAGCTGAATCTGCCCCAAATCCAAGTCTTCTGTTACAGTCCAACGAAGACTTAAACCTACAGAAAACTCCTCGAAGGTAATTATAGTGTATGTTTCCTCTTAAGCGCTCTATTTTCATCATCTAGGTTATTGGTCCCTGAGGGCTAGTTCTGGAAGTGGCAGATTGGACAAGAGATTGCTGCACTGGACTTAGCAGCTAAGGCTTTCCCTTTGGTACTATTATAGTACTGAAAAAAAAAAAAAATAAATAAAAAATTGGAAGATATGCTCAAGGCAGGAAATATTAGAGCAAGATTTACTTTTTTTTTTTTTGGCTGCTGTGTTACATAATTGAATTGGTCTTTAACTAGAGCAGCTAACAATTTTTTTTCCCAGTTTTGCAGTTGACCTACATCTTCATAAAATTCAGCTTTTCGGTTTCACGTTCAGTCTATGTGCTACATGCCTGTGTTGAAAAAAGAACTGATTCAACACACATGTGTGATGGTTTTCTGTGTAGCTACTTCTGTGAAATCTTAACTTCTCCAGCTCTTGGTGAATAAATCTGCAAAAGTGGTGAGGTTGTTTTTCTTTTTCAGTGGTGGTCAGCTGACTTGTCGCCAGAGTAAATTACTTTAAGGAAATGGCAAGTGAAGCTTTGCTTGTCATCCTCCACTTCCAACTGTACTTCATAAACAGTGTTCTGTTGGTCTTTGCAAATATGGGTTCAGGCCAACTCTTTTTGAAGTGAAAGATGAAGAACTGGAGGCTTTGCTATAGCAATAAGTACTGTTGGAACAGAGTTCTTCACTGCTGGACACCTTCTCAGATGTCTCAATTGTAATTATTTATTTTTCAGTAATGCAAAATCTAAGTGCCAGTTTTCTTTTGCCTTCCCTCTTATTTCTGTTGTGACATTTTTTAGTTGCTGTCTTTGTGGCTTCTAGACGAAAAAATACCTTGTTTGTTTCTAAATAGGAAGTGGCAAAAATTGCACTCAGTGCAGGCTGGGAAGTTGATACTTGTTTTCTCTAGATGAAGAATCTTAAAAATAGATTCTTATGAAGACAGTTTAGTCACAAAACTTTGATTTCTCATGAAAATATCCGTTTTTTTCTATATGACAAAATTTCATGTTCCTCTTTAGCATTATTCTATTTTTATCAAACTTTGGGGTCCTCAGTGTTCTCTGTTTAAAAAAGGAGGAAAAAAAAAAGTGTATTTAATAACTTAAAACAAAAATAAAATTATTTGCCCAAAGTAGCCTTACACAAAGTTCTACTTAGTTTGCTTAGTAAAGTGTACAGTGACACGGCCATGTACAAAAAATTAACAAATGATTCATTCAATTCATGTGAAAAGGAATTCTGTTTCATTACAGAAGCAGACCTTCACCTGCTTTCTTAATGCAGCGCTCCCCAGACATGAAAGGAACAAAGCAGTCCCCAGTTAAGCAGGTCTGTATGTGTACAGCTACTCTTGTGTGCTTTGGCCCTTCCTTGTTTGTATTAAAAACCTTGCAAGTATGTCATGGTGTCACAAATGTATGTTTTCCTGCTTACGTCAGCATCACTGGAAAATAGCCTTAAATTAGCATTCATTTGTCTCATTCTTGTGGTTTTTTTTATAGATGTCCTTGTATGAAATGTTTGCCTATGAGAGAAAAGCTGGAGCTCTTCCAAAAAGCAATACCGTGGTTAACAGGTATGCTCTTCTAAGATTTAGTAGTACTGATATTGTTGGTAATGCAGTTCTTCAAACCAGTATTCCACTTTGAACAGACCATAAAAATGTTTGATTGTAAGCAATTAGTATTTAAAGAAAATAAAGTAAAAAAAGAAGATTTTAAACTTGCAGAGCAAGTTTCACAAACTGTAACAGTGCAAACTTGCTAACTGGCTTGAAAACCAGTAGGAATAAAATTAAGAAAATGTCATTAAAAGTGGAGTAACTTTATATTGGGTACTTTTAATGTGGCCATTCTTTTTTTTTTTTTTTTTTTCCAGTCAATGTTTTCTATGTGATGGCTGAAACTGTAATGGATTTGTAATTGTGATTTAAATAAGAAATTAAGAATAATAGTTTTCAGTTAAATATAATTAAGCCAAAAAGTTAGCAAGCTGTGACTGCATCTTAAAGATGGCAAAACTGAATGTATGTCCCATGTAGTTATTGTGAGTGTTGAGGTTTCTGTCTTTTTTGCACTGATGTGGAGGAGACTGAGACAAACCCAGGTTCCTTGAGGTCAAAAGAAATAAAACAAGCTTTAGCAAAAGGCAGAGAAAGTAATTTGTTTTCCACGACTATGTGTAGCTTCAGGTTTAAACCCATCTTGCATTTCTGAAAAGTTCCATTCTTCTTTCCAACAAGTGTCCTGATGCTTGCAGAAGACAGGAAAACCAGAAGTCACTTAAGCTGAAAAATTGCCACTGTAGCTGTATGGAGAAAAATCATTTTAGGGACAGCTACAGTCTAAAAGGAGTTATTTTGTACTTTGCTTGGCAAAACAAGGAGAAGATACTTATTCTAGTTTGCCTGCAGATATTGCAGTATGATGATGGCAGCCTAATTAGAGGTAAAATTTCCTTAGCACATGAGCCTGTAGGCTGGTCGCTGTGATGTTCTTTCTATGCAGACATGCCTAGAGGTAACATCAGCTAACTGCTTACAGCACAGCAGCTGTGCCTTTGTCACTGATGCTTTTAAAGTGATTAGCTCTTTTTGGCAAAAATCCATGTTAGTGGCCATGGGTAGAAATGCAAGATATTTCTTGTGGATGCTGTCAGAATACCATCATGAATGGACAAGTGCTTCTAAGAATACTTTTTCTTAACAGTACAACCATCCAGATGCAGGCAGTGATACAGGTGGTTTGTTCACAAAATGGCAGTGTTTATCTGAGTTGTTTTTTTTTAATAGCAAGAGGCTATTTTTAAGTTATAGGACCATTCACAGAGGAATTTTTCATGAATTTGGCTATGTGATACTACTATTTCTGCTCCAATCAGCTCAAGTCTGATATCAGTGCTGCTGCCAGCGTGAGATGCTGGCCAAAATCTGACTGCACTGTCAAATACAGGCAAAAAAAAACTCAGAACACAAGAAAAAAAGCAAAACAAATAGAGCTGCTGCTCACTTAAATATTATACAAAGTTTGTGAATAAATTGATCGGACACAAGTGCTGACTTTATACGTGACTTTCCTCAGTCCCACAGAGCGCTCACCAGTGAAATCACCTTTGAGGTCCCAAGTGCCCGTTGTTTCATCCCAAGAAAATGAACTAGAGGTAAGTCTTGAGAAGAGACGGTATCTGGGAACTGCAGTCAACCTGTAGAGCACAGTTCTGCAGTATTGGAGCAGCTGTCTTGGGCAGCTCTTTGACATTACACAGATGTTGTGAGTAGGAGTCCTGAAAGAGCATTTCAATGTGAAGTTCTTAAAGGGTTGCAGGGTTTTTTGTGTATTAGTGGAAAGATGAGAGAAGCTATAATTTTTCAGCTCAATTTGAATCATTTCTACGTGCTTGATTTAAAGCCTCTTTATGAGAATTTGGCTCTTCTTCGCAGACTGCTCTCTATGGCAAGTTGCTGACTGCTAGACAGAAGGTAGCTAATGAGAAAGTAATTCCTCCTGCTGTCTTGGCAACCAATAAGATCCTGGTGGAGATGGCCCGAACGAGGTAAAGCCAGCACACAGAGTATTACAAAAACTCAGGAAAAAAAAGTCACAAGTAAAGTCACATTTTCTTTCTGCTTTTGTTAGGTAGCATGTCTCATTTGTAAAGCAGTAGCATTTTTCCTGATCAATTTAATTTGTTATAGTACCTTGTAGAGTACTTAGTAATTAAGTTAGAAAGCTGCATATATCAGATTTGTGTCTTCATTCTAGTGTTGTTTGTTTGTTTTTAAATAAAATGCCAACTTTGCATGTGTCTCCTTAACCAAACCTCCTGTCAGCTTTACAGTCAGGGAGGAAAAAGTGCATTTCCTCCAATTCTTAGCTTCCCAACTTCTCTTCAATGTGTTCTAGTTATTTTACTATGCCCACATACTGGTAAGGGTTAATACAGGACAGGAACTGTCCCTTATATGGATAGGTGTGTAGCACAGAAGAATAATAAAAATTTAGTGTTGCTCTCAACTACTGAGAGGCAAAAAAAAAGATTTCTTTGATTTTTAGAGAGGGTATCGTAGCGCAGATCAGCATTTAATGCATCTGAAGAGCCTTCCTGAGCTGCTATGCAGCATTAGATAAGAGGAGTACTTGGAATGTGTATGTTCTTTCATGGAATATCTCTAGGCTTATGTGCTTTCAGGAGGGAATAGCAAACAAATAATAACACACACTGAAGTATTAACAGTGTATTTGAAATTTTTGCTGTAGTCGAGCTTCAAGATACAGAAGTGCAGGCAGAGAATTTAATACCAGAGATGATAGTACATTAATGAAATTTTCAAGTAGTGACTGATAAATCTGTAGTCCAAGTGCGTGTCACTGAGACACTTCATGATTTAAAGCATCAGTATAGGACATATCCATGCCTTTAATTGTTTATCTTGGATCAGGCCTACAACTGTGGAGAATGTGAAAAGAATTGATGGTGTATCTGAAGCCAAATCAACAATGCTGGGCCTTCTCCTGGCTGAGATTAAGGACTTCTGCCAAGCGAACAGTTTGCAGGTATGGCTTATTTTTTAAGTGTCTTCTAGCACGCAGGAGCCCTAAGGGTCATAATTTGATTTGCAGCTGTTGGATTCCTCCTTCAGTTTTTGTCCTTAAGTTTTCCCATCCAGGCAGGGCAACCTTGCTTATGTATAGACCTTTCAAATCCAAATGTGTTACGTAGTAATGACATCAGGACGTGGCTGATGTTATGGGTTGGTGATGTTAGGCATATTTGTAAAGACCACCTGTCCAACCAGGTTGATGGTGCCATATTATTAATAGCTTGTAACTAGTTAATTATGATATGGGTTTGGAGACCAAGGGTATAGGGAATGGCCCCAATCAGGTTATTGCTTCAGTAGATGTTGATGGAAGGACTCTCTGTTTCTGTTAGCTTTTTTTCAGCAGACAGTAGAAGTCCAATGCCTGACTTTTGTCAACACTGTTGATTTACTTCTGAGATTTCCTGTGAAATAGCTCTTCATCAGTCTTGCCCTCATAATAGTAAGAGGTACTACCAGAGAGGGACTGTGGAGCACAGGATTGGAGGTGATATGCAGCAGTTTAAGGAGGTGAATTCCCAAATAAATCTGTAGATACTGGGATAAGAATGTCTGGAAAGCAAGTAGAGCAGTAATGCTACTTCTGTCGTGACTGAGAAATTCCTCAGTGCGTTAAACTTCAAGTCATATTTCTCTTTAAGAGAAAGCTAATGGACCTAGGTATGGGGATTGAAGCCATTCCTGTTTTTCAATCAATCTTTGTTAAGCTTAAGTTGAAAATACATGGAGGAATTTCCCATACAAAAACAACAGGTGGAATACCACAGTTGGTTCTGATGGCATAATTTTACATATGTAATGAAGACCAACTGAGTTCTGTGTTGACATGCTGTTTTTTGGCTTTTTCCTCTTGAGTTCATTGGAGCAGTCTCATACTTGTTTTATTAAGATGGAAATACACGAGTATCCATCCTGATTCTCTCTTTGTTTTTTTTTTGTGGTCAAAACCAGTCTGCATGGTGATGAATGACTCCATTTCTGTTACTTTTTTGGGTAACAGGAGGGTGATTCATTAGTTGTTACTGAGATATCATCCTTTTACTCCTCTTTATCTGACTCAGACGGACATATTCCCCAAATCTGAATCTACAGATCAGAAAGAGATATCTCCTTGGAAGAACACTAAAGCTCTGTCTCCCTCAGAGCATGTCACTTATGTCCTGTTCCAAGAGAAAAATCTCTCCCTGGTAAGTTCCTCCCTATGGTGGTCTCTTCCTCCTTGAAAACTAACAGTGGTGACATTTTACCTAAATATGTAGGGGATTTGCACATTAGTTCCCTTTAAATCCTTTGCCAGTGTTGGGAGGGGTAGCTGTGAAACTCTGAAGTGGTGTCTTTAGATTGGCAGGACATGGGGCATAATTTCTGCCGTTATTTTATTGGCACGTTTTAGTAGTTTTGGGCAATGTGCTTTTCTGCTACAAGTTCTAGTTCCATCCAGCACTGTATCTCTAGCACTGCATCTTTGTGTTCACACAGTAAGGGCATGTAGAAAAATTTCCTGACCAGGAAGCCTGTGGGGAAAATACACTAAGCATGGGGCTGTATCCAGTCATGTTCTTAAGGCTAGTTACTACATGGATAAATTTCATTCTGTCGCATCTTTAAGTAGCAAACCCCTGTTCCTCTGGCTGTGCCATGTCCATGTGTAAGACTGTAATGTTGCAAAGTGAAGGTCACATGGAGATTCAGTGCAAAGCAGTAAGACTACGTGTCAGTGTGACTTTCTCATTCAGACTTTCTAAAGGTGTGTCTCCTGTTACCAAGAAGAGCTAAGGTCAAATTACAGCTAGGTTGTTCAAGTGCTATGGGGCATGTGCCTAAACGGATATCGTACCATGTGCCCTGTAAAGATGAGCACACTGCACTTTACGTAGTGTCCTTTATTGCTTTGTAATTCTGCAGTAGAAAACTGTAGTTGTTTTGTATTTTATTTTGTCCTTTCCGAGAGTATGGATAATACCTGTCAGGTAGTTGCTAGCTTGAAGTGCATGCAGGGGCTAATTAGCAAGAAGCAATTGTATAGTTACTGGATGGGTAAATTGATACTCTGCTTCCATTAATCTTCATAATTTTATACATGGTTTGTGTATTATCTGTGGAGAACAGAAATAAATGGAGCATAAAAACATGAAGCCTGATCTTTAAAGGCAGAGAAGTAACCAGTCTGAAGTCTCTCCTTGAAATATGCAAGTTTAGATGGAGTAAGTTTCAGATGTTTCTTTTCAGTGCAAGTATTTCCAGATAATTTATTGAACAAACTTGAAATGGAAATTTGTTTAAGTACTGTTGGACATGTTCTTCTCTGGCTCTGTGAATCAAGTGGACAACTAGCAGGTCAAGTGCATCACAGCTACTTAGCAGGAAACATCTGAGGCTTTGTCAAGGGAGTACCTCACAAAATAGGAGCTGTATTGATGTTCAACTATGAGACAAAAAGCATCCATTTCCTTTGTAGTAGAATTTGCTGGGATTCAGCTTCTATTGAGGGTGGAGAGTGGACAGTGTTTAGTTGTGGCATAGGAACACGTGCTATAAAGCAGGCTGAAGGTGGTCACACAGCACCATTCCACAGAAGAGTCTGTTTTTGTATGAAGTAGTCTAAGGTCTCATCATGCTTGTGCTAAGAAGAGTATTAGTCTTGAGAGAAATATGCTCTTTATGAGCTGGAAAATAAACTTGAGAAATATTAGAAGAAATAAAGTGTTTGTGAGTTGTTGCACAGCTAGCTATGTGCTGGTATCCCTGGTTGATTTTTGTGGTACAGGAACTTGCCAGGCTTTCAGTTGTATTTCAGGCGCTTCTGCCACCTTAATTTCCTCTTCCTTTGTTTCCCTAGAGGACTATCAGTGAGACCAGATCTCTTCCACTTAATGAGGTTGGCACTCACTTGTTCCAAGCGGTGAAAGCTGGCTATCCTGTCAATCTGGAGCGAGCAGGTTTGACTCCTGAAGTTCAACAGATGATTTCTGATATTATCCATAATCCTCCTATTGACTCAGGTGAGCATCACAGTCTGTCTGAAGCTTCTCATGGTAGTGACATGCTAATGAAGGGAATGAAAAATATCACAGCTCTGCTAGTGCTTTAGGTTGCACCTATCATTTTTTGAAGACTTGTGGCTATAGCAAGGCAGAGCACTGCGAAGACAGTTGTTGCTTGCCTTTCAAGTTGCCAGAATAGGGCAGTCAGGCTTCATTGAAGATCAAAAGAAGGTAACACTCTATAGATGCTTCCATTTGACTGTATTGTGCTGGATAAGATCCAGGCACCATTCTTAGAAGTGTATATATTTACTCAGTTGAAAGGCAAGCTAAGAAATGGGTCTGGCAGAATCTTTCCATGTGTACTGGCTTATGGACAATATGCTGAAGCAGAGCTATAAAATTTCTGCAGGGAAGCTTGTCTGCAAATTACTTGTTTATGAGGAGGAAGCAGGATAGTGCAAGAAATACAGCTGTTCATCTTAACCCCGTCATCTGGTACCATGGGCTAGTTCAGAAGCTGGAAGCAACCACATATGGATTTGTGGCTGTGCACGTGAGGCACTGAAAGTTCAGTCTCATCCTTGGAGTTTAATTACTTTAGATTGCAGAATTCCTCTCACTTGCCACTTGCAGTACTCCTGTCCCATTGCAGATTTATGTGTCCTTTTTGCAGCAGTTACAGGCCCAACCAGACTCTCAGCTTTACTTTCTTAAACATACTGCTGTGCAAGTTCTTTCCAGCAAAGCAGAAGATGGGAGGCTATTCAACCTGTGTATATAGTCTTCATCTCCATAGAAAATGGTTGACAGGAGAGGCAGGCTGGAGTAGGGTGATGATGATGTTTTACACTAAATGTGAGATGCTATGTTTCTGTGAATGAGTTGGGAATTGATCCCGTGAACTCGTAATATAGTTTCTTATGGGACTTCTAGGCTTTCTATGCCTTAATTCATCCTTTCCTGAGAAACAACTGACTATTTTCTTATATTGTAAAATAGATCAATGTGAGGCAGGGCAATTAAAAAAAAAAATCAATTGTATTTATATATTTTTTCCAAGATACCACCAAAATTCAGGAAATCAGAAAACTTGTTCCTGCAAATATTGAACTGTATCTCATCCAGATGGCTATTGCATTGTTGGAGAAAAAGGATGGCAGTAAATCTAAGTATGGTTCAGGTGCCAAAAGGATGCTGGTGTTGTCAGACGAACAGCAGGAAAAGACAGGAGCAGATCAAAGGAGCAGGGGCAAAGCGTTGTGGAGTGGAAGAAAGGTTAGTAAAAATCTATAGAACTGGTTTTGTGAAAATGTTTTGTCTTTTTAGAAGCAGGCCAAATGCTGTTCGTTGTTGCTGTACGCAATACTGATTAGCATCTCCATCTTCCCAGTCCCCCTTTTCCTCAGCTCTGAGTAAGAGTTTTTTTCTCTTCTGGTATTTGACCAAGAGGTTCCTCTTCTGAAGTGCTGACCTAGCGATCAGCCCCTGATCAGTCTTGCTGCTGTGTATACCATTATAACTCTGACTTAATAATGAGCTCAGAATAGGGATGATCATCTTCTGCTCTTGTCCAGCCATTCAGGAAGTGAATGTAAAAGATTCCCTGTAAAATCCAGGAGTTTTGAGTAGCTGAAATAATGGAAGAATATGAAATTGAAATTTCTGCCTGGTATGAAAGCTCTACATAAGCTAGACCATTTATAGACAGTCCATGTTCTGCCTTTATTGGCACCTGATCACCCACCTAATTTGGGAAAACTGAATCCCTTTCTGTCTAGAAAGTTCTAAGACATTCATGAGTCCCTCTCTTGCTCAAGCCACTGGATGTAGCTATAATAACAAGAAAAGTGTCATGCTATAAGTCTGAGTCACTGGGAGAAATTTCCTCTAGAAGGAAATACTGAGCTTGCTACTGCAGTTTGAAAAGGCTAGGCCAGCCTTTCCAGCCCCATGGTTGCCTCTCAGTGTCTTCACAAGTTGCAGTTCAACACTTAATACAAAAGCCTGCCCTGAGTTGCTCCAAGTGGGATTGGTAAAAAGAAATGGAAAACTGTAAATCCCGCTGCCTGCATGCACAAGGACTTCATATCTGTTCCTTACAGAGGTTTGGGATGGTTTCTTTAACTTGGGACTAAGATAATGTTTCGTGCCTTGCCAAACTGATTGTTTCTTGCCTCCCCGAGTACTGTTTTGTTTCTACAATAAGTGTCTGAGCATGTTTATGTTGTTTCCCAAAGTTGAACTGACGATTCAATTGTATGAGCTATGGTAACTTTTTTTTCCTGCTACTGATAGCTTCTGGAGCTAGTAACAGGGACATACTAATAGAGATCAAATTCATGTTGTACAAATGAACAAACAGCAAATGTCAAAAATCTAATCAAAATAGACTTCATTCATTTCTAAGAATAAATCCTCACTCTAATAATTGCTTGTAGCAAACAGCTTTTGAAAATAGCAATGGATGTTATTTTCTTTCTTTATTTTTTTTTTAACATTATGTTGTTTCTTTCATAGGATAAATTGACCAATCCTACACTGAAAAGAGGAGATGAAAAAAACCATCCGCAAGTGGTGCCCTCAGCTTCGGTAAATAGGTGTTATTAATGTAATAAATCATGTAGTAGCCATTAGCCATTAATGGTTCTCTAAGTGAGATTGAAATTGTAAATCAGAGATGCATGGTTGATGCAAAAATCTTAGCTTCAGTTGTTTCCATCAGTAATGCACGAGCATGATGTAACAATCACAGGTTAATAGATTTCAATAACTCCTTTATCAACTAACACCTTAGCTTGAAAATCATGTCTGAAAATCATAAAATCATAGAATGGCCACAACTGAAAAGGATCTCAAAGGTCATCTAGTTTCATCCTCTGCTGTGGGCAGGGCTGCCAACCACAAGACCAGGCTGCTCAGACCAACATCCAGCCTGTAAAATACAGCAGTGGTGTAAACATGCAAACAAGTATTTTGAGTTCTTGGAACCCCTGGGACAGACGATACAGTCTTCTTCCCCAGAAGGGAAAAGAAAAGGGGGGGGGGGCCAAAAAAAAGGCCCAAGTGAAAATTTTAGTTCCTTTATTTATAATGAATGCGTTCCACTTGCTCAAATTTTGTTTTGGTGAAATGGATAAGAAATAGCTAGGGATATTATTAAGGAGAGGGTGTTGGAACTCCTTTTTATAATTTACTAATTTACTTCCAAAAAATCTACTTTGTGCTCTCATACTGCAATACATGTAACAGACTCCTTTGTTACTGTCCTATGCAAAGGTTGCCTGGAGCACAGATGATGCCCAGCCAGGTAACAGGGGTACAACAGACCGCAAGGAGCCCATCGAGTTGGCCTCCAGGAACCAACCAGCCCTCTGTACTGACAAAGAACTGTTTGCTGACACTCAGCCAAAGGTGAGGTTGCCAGTAGCTCTGCCAGGAGCAGAGCAAAGAGGTGGTGATTTCAGCGTTGATCTTAAAGCAAAACCCAGCTTCTGTTTGAACTCTTTCTTGTGCATAAACCGTTACCCTGAATTGTCAGCCAGTTTCTCATGGTAACGTGCTTGATGCAGAACAACATGTCTTTTGTCTTGCCCTTGATGAGCCTGAGTACACTACTTCCACAGAGAACACCCTGTTTTAGGAAATTTTTCCCTAGTAAATCTTGGCAGCCCTCTAGTGGCAGGTGCTTCCAAACATCTCAAGGGGACGTTCAGCTCCTTCTCCAAGGTTGTGTTCGATTGCTGCTCATCACACCAAGGATTTCTGCAGTGGTGTTCGTGTAAACAAGCTGTATGAGCACAGACACTGCATTTCTCTAAAGATGGCTCGTATGGCTCTGAACAGCATTACTTGCTGTACAGCATGTCTCAACTTCCCAGCCTCAAACTGGAAATTGACGTCTGCATCACGTTTTGTGTTCACAAATCTATTATTCTGGTTAGGTTTATCCCTGTCCTTTACTAAGTTTGTAGGTAGGTACAGTTCTGAAACAACACAGCAGCTATCTTACCAGAACACTGAATGTAATGGAACATTATTTACTTTATTGCCTCGGAGAGCTTTCAGAACATCAGTTTTAAGTCCACTTTTCTGAACCGGGAACGAAGGGAATCAGTGTAATGATTTGTGCCCACCTTCTGCTCCACCTGAGTTTGTGCTGGGAGCTTTGGTGGTGTACATATCTCTTGCTATTGTCTCTTCAGCAGTCTTTCTCCTGACTGTAGATCAGTCCTGGTGCAATTCCTTCCCAAGAGATGAACATCTGAACAGAAATCAGTCCCTCCATTTAAAAACTGGTGGCTGAATGTAGAGTGGAAACCCATTTATCTCATGGCTGCGTGCTCTTACTAGAATTCATGCCTTGTTTCTGTGGCATTCATTGAAAGATGCTCTGTGGAGTTGCAGAGAGCACAGCATGGTCTGCAGAACTGATACCCTTTCTGGTGAGAGGGTGAGGAGGAGGCACCTGTGGCATCACAGGTGGGCTTTAGTAGTCATCAGGGAAGGTAGCAGACACCTGGGTACCTCAGCCTGGTAACACATCTCCCTCGGTGTCACACAAAAGAACTCTTGTTACTTTATTTGCTCTTTTCACAAAATTATTTTGGTTTGTTTCAGTACAATTCCCAAGGATAACGCTGGCAGAGGTGTACCAGTGCTTTATGGCAGGCCTGATGTTTCCCTGCCACCTGTTCATTTATACAGTCAGCTGCTTGAAAAAAGCCCTGCAATTGAGGGAGACACAAGCCTTCCTCATTAAGTTGATGGGTGTCTCCTGACAACCACTGTTAGAGGTACAGAGCTGTAAGGTACAACTGAATATAGAAATGTTTTTTTTATTTACCTTTTTCTGTTTGCAGAGCTCCCAGCCCCCGGGTAAGAGGAAGGTGCCGACATGGTTTGGAGCCTCAGCATCCTCTGTTCTCCCTGTGCCCCAGACCAAGAAGCCCAAAGCAGATACAAGAAGAGGCATCTTCAATTGAAGATTAGTTTTGTATGAAGTATTTTCTAAGACATGTACAAATGTTGCGTGTATTACAGCAGTGGCTCTTTTACACGAAGCAGTGATGCTTGATCCTTTTTTTTCTTAATCCCTTGCGAGAGGCATTTGAACACAAAACCAATTCTGTGTTTTTTTTCACTGTGTGAAATTCGTCATTAAACCAATCCGAGGCAGCAGCCTCCAGGCGCCCCTGCGTCCGCCATCTTTACCGGTCGCGCGTTACCCGGCGCTACTCACTACGGGGCGGTGCAGGCGGCGGCGCAGGGGCCGCTGGGAGCGCGGCGTTGCCCAATAGGAGCTGCGCGGCGCGGCTCGGCCTGCGCCTGGTGCTGGCGGGCGGGTGAGGCGGCAGGGCTGGGCCGGGATGGGGCTGGGACAGGGCTTGGGGGGGGGGGAGCGGGGGGAGCGGGCGGAGGCCCCGAGCTGGGGCAGGGCTGAGCCCGGGCTCGTCAGGCGGCGGGCGGGCCCGTGATTTGAGGGGTTTGTGCCCAAGGGAGGCAGCCGCTTCGGTGCGGGTACGGAGGACAGCCTCCCGTCGGGGCCCTGCCTGGCCTCGCTTCGCCCGGGCGCCGGTGTGCGGCGGGCTGCGGGCGGTGTGCTCGTGAGGGGACTCTGGGGGCGGGCGTCGGGTCCTGGCACGCACCGCTGCCTCTCGTTGTGCGGGAGGCTCGGGGCCGGCTCGGAGCTGCTGGAGCGTCGCGTTATGTCTCGGTGCCGGTCCCATCGAGTTCGTTCAGAAAGAGAAGGATGCGGGCAACGAATTTTCCTCAGAACGTACCCGTATCCTTAAGCAGCTCGCTGGTCCTCTAATTCCCCTTTCTGTTCTGGTTTCCTGCACAGAGTTATGGATCCAAGCTTACTGAGGGAGCGAGAGCTGTTCCGAAAGCATGCCCTCTCCACGCCTGCGGTGGAGAAACGGCCGGCGTCATCCGCTGAATCCTCGAGCTCAAAAAAGAAGAAAGTAAAGGTAGAGCAGGGTGGCCCATCGAGCTCAAAACAGAGCTCAGGTTGGTAACAGTGCCCTGCTCAACAGTTGGTTGCTGTTTGCCACTGTCTGCTTGTGCGTTTGTTGGCATGAAATGGCTTGTCCAGCCATTTCATAACCTTGTTAGCTGTAGTCTTTCTGAAATTGTCTCTTTTTACTAAGAAATACAGTGCATGATGTGAAAGAATACTTCTGTCTGCAAGGTCAGACATCATTCAGTGACTTGCTTGCTGTTACTCAGTTGGAGGAACTGTTACTGACAAAACATTACTTTGTAGGCAGCTGGATTTTGCTTGGTGAATGTCAGTAAATGCTGGTGAGAGGATGCTGAAAACTGATTATCAGCTGAAAGTCGTAGACTGCTGTGAGATGAATCTTGTTATCTGTCATGTCTGGCTGGTGCATAGTGGTTAGCAGTTCTCCTTTTACCTGGGAGCTAATTTCTGTTCATGAACAGTAGGGGTCCCATAGAGTTGTTTTCTGCCTTAGTCGGGAATTCCATTGTTTCCTTGCAGTGGTGGCACAGCTGGCAGCATACCTCTTAAAATGAAGAAAGTAGTTCTTAAGAGCACTGCCAGGATTAGTAATAGCAAATGAGAAGTGCAGTACAGAGAGGATTCGTGTGCACATGGTGCTCTACTCTCTACAGTTTCCCTTTCTAGGGTGGGTAACTTGGGGTCATTATGAGTAGCTCTGCAAACCTTGACTTAGTACTCTGTTGTGCTGTAAAGAGCAAACATCAGAAATTACTAAAATACAAAATAATGCTATTGTGTAAGCACATCGCATGCTTGCATTTTGAGTGCCATGTGCAACTCTTCTAAACTTTAAAAAAAAAAAAAAAACCACAACAAAACAATGGAACTAATAACAGCAGAGAAAAATCACAGAAGTTTGGAAAACACCTCTGAAATCATCTAATTCAGCTATCCACCTACTACCAATGCTGCCCACTAAACCATGCTCTTTAGTGCCACCTCTGCATGTTTCTTGAACAGCTTCAGGCTCGGTGATTTCCACCACCTCCCTGAGCAGTGCCCAACCACTCCTTAGCAGAACTTTTCCTAATACCCAGGCTGAACCTCCCCTGGCACAACTTGAGGCCATTCCTTCTCTTCCTCTCGCTAGTTAAAATACCAAGGGTAATGGGAGGAGCACAGCATCTCCTGTATGAGGGAAGAATAGGGAGCTTGTGTATTTTCAGTTTCTCAGAGCCTTAAGGACAGACACCAAATGATTTTATCAGCCAGATATTTTAAAATAAATCAGAAGAGGTGAGATTTCTATTTGCCACTTTTGCCATGCTGTCCTCCAGAAAAAATCCATGGGATATCTTAGTATGCACTTCCTGAGTGAGAAGGGTTTACAGGGAAGGAGCAATGGACATACAGTTCATGTGTGATTGTTCTGGAGGATTTGAGTAGCTATGTGAGCAAGTGACTGAGTAAAGAGTGTGATTTCTTGTTTTGTGGGGTAGGTTTTTGGTGGTTTTGAACATGAGAATGCATGACTGTGAGGAGATATGCTTTATCTTTAATGGTGCTGGCTTTGTTTCATACAATATCAGACAGCTTTCAGGATTTTTATAATATTTTTATGCAAAGTGAGTACAGTCTCCTTTTTTCCCTGTATTTATGAACTACTGCAGAATCATCAAGGGTTGAAGAAGAGTAACAAAGAGCGAATCAGCTTTTCTCTCCTTAGGAATTGGCTCAGACCAGGTGTGCAGAAAGCCAAATGACAGAAGGGGTCAAGCAGCCATGGACACCACAGTTTCCCCGTGATGCTGCAGGGTCCAAGTCCTGTGCCTCAAAACCCAGTTTTTGTTTGAATTGTCAGATTCCTAGGTACCTGTCAGGATATGTGCATGGCACAGAGAGATCTTGGGGAGACGGAGTAAAAAGTGATGTTGAAGAATTCCCAGCCCCCTTTACCTTGAGAGAAGTGAAAACTAGGAGAATTATTCCTCACTCTGTTGTGTAGTGACCATAAAAATAATAATTAATGTTCCAGTAAACGTATGTGAGCACAAGTAACCTTTGGTTCTGCAGAGCCTCCAAATCCCCCATCATTTTTTTATTCTGATTCTGAGAACTTGCCTTTAGCTCTTGTTTGGGGAGGTGGGGCATAGAGATCATGCTAATCCTGAAAGAACCACACAGCTGAACATAGCTTGCATCTGAAGATTCCTTGTGAGATTTCCATTGAGAACAGTTGTCACTGTTGCCTAAAAACTATTGTTTGAACAAGCTAGCTGACCAAGTTGAAGAGTGCCTTGTTTACTCACTCCAGAGTAGCAGTGAGAAAATAAACGTAAAGGATCATATCTTTTCATTTCTTTTTATTGATCAAGTCTTTACCTTGAAATCTTTGTCTCGGTGGTCTTGGTCAGCAAGAGCTGAAATCTCTGGAAGCTTATTCCACAGCTTTGCTTTATGTGAGGAAAAGAATTCTCCTGAGGCTCTGGAGCTGTGCAAGAGGAGTTTCTTCTCAGTTCCTTGTTTGCTGCCTCCTATATAAACCCATGAGTAGCTGGAGAGAGTCCTAAGACTTACTGTTGTGTGTGCTTCTCAGGAAGGTGTGAGAACACAAATCCAGTGTCACAGAAGCTAGTGTTATTTCCCACGTGCTGCCTTCTCCTGTCCAGTCTCTGAGGACTGACTATGAAATACAGTAGAAGGTAATGAGATGTCTCCCTGGTCCAGAACGCAGCAGTGACATCATCTTCACATGTCCTGCTTTGCATCCTCAATTGTCTTGTACAAGTGTCCTGAAGTGTCTTGGGACACTTGATTCCATTGGTTGTGCTTATAGGTCAACTTCAGTTAAGAGCATTCTATGCATATTAGACTCATGCTGGCAAGGCTTAACGGTAGTAACTGTGTAGAAGATGAAAGTTTGCAGTGGTAAATGTGTTGGTTTGTGACTGAAGGAAGGAGATGGCTTTTCTGGATGAACCATTGGAATTTTTTGGGTAGTGGTGGCCTGGGTCTTATTCCGTCTTACTGACCAGAAAGAGCATGAGTTGAATTGGTGAGCCTTTTGGTGTATGTGTGTGTCCAAACCTTTTGGAGCTTAGGGATGCTAACCCTGAGAGTGGGAGTTGGTGTAGTAAAAAAAAAAAAAAAAGAAAGAAAAAAAGATGAAAGGTAGTGTTGATGGTACTGAGGTATTTCTGATGGGGATAAGGCAGCAGGAGCTTACTCATTTGTAGGTTTTGCTTCTCTAATGTGAAGAGCATTATTTATGTAATTAACTCTCTTGTCCCACATGTAGCTTCAGTCTGGTTGGGATGTTTCCTGCTGGCCTGTTCCTCTCTGTGTCCAGCAGCAAGACAGAGACTTAACAGGCTGTACTGAAGGCTGTGCTGTTGATTGTTGCTATTACAGCTGTAATTTGTAAAACCAAAACTTTACTGTTTGAAAACCTATAGATGCAACACAGTACAGAGGAATGATGTGGTAAGTTACAGGTAAAAGCTGATAGTCCGAGTTTTATGTGTTCAGCTTGTGAGAGAGCTGAGAGGGTGAATTCTGGAATGTATCTGCAGGCTGATGAAGTGAGCTGAAGTTCAGTTGTGCAAAACAAAGTCGCATCTTGCTGTGCATCCATTCCAGTGTCTCTTATGCTAGGCTTATCATGATGCGGCCTCCTTTGTGAAGCATATCAACACCTGGAAACTGTGTGCTGGCTGGGAGAAATTATTGTCACTGCTCTGGGAAGATTGCAGTCTGTCAGCTTGTGTTTTGGCAAGAACTCTGTCAGCTGTAGTTCAGCTTTGAGAAGATGAGATAGGAATAAGATCATCAATATGTTGGATTCCCTGTAGTGTCATAGTTGGCACAGAGGCAGCAGCCTTGGGACAGAAAGATGACCCTGCTTCTTCTAGACCATGATCCCACTTCAGTGTGCTTTTGTGTAAGCAGTAAGATAGTCTTAAGGTAGTGCAGTAGTCATGTCTCAACTCAAAAGACATTAAACAGGTTGAAAATGAAGTAAGGGGAATGTGGTTCTCTGGAATGGGAGAAAGGAGGAAGAAGAGGTCAAATTATATTGTAGGAGGTTAGAAAAGGCTATTTTAAGGATGGATTTCATCCTGGCTTGCTTCCCTCCCACCACCTATTTTCTTTAAGTGGTGAACCCGTAGTAAGAACAACTGCTGAAGGCAAAAATTCACACAAGGCTCTCATGGCATCTCTTGCCTTTAAATCATTGTCTTTCATCTGTTTTTCCTTAATCCTTTATGTCTGTCTTGTCCCTGTGTGATTCACCACAGTGAGAGAACAGTGCGCTATCATTGTGCTCTGTAGAATTGGATTGTTGAGCATCTTTCTAAGTGTTTTCTCTGGCTAAGCAACATAGTTTTGTTCACGTTCAGCAACACTGTTTGTTCAGGCAGTCAAACATCTACTCTAGTAACTCAATATGAACAACAAAAAATGATTTAAAAACAAACAACTTTTCTTCCCCCATAACAACGGAACAGATAATCCTTCAGCTAAGTGCCCAGAAAGCCAACTGTTTAAGTTCACAGCTGGAGATGCAGTTGTAGCAGTTATCATTCTATTTAAGTCCAAAAAAAACAAAAACAAAAACAAAAACCCCCAAAAAAGCATGTAACTCATTCGTCCATAAGGTACAAGTGGTTTGTTCAAGGTGTTACATGGTCTCCACGTGCTGATGATCAGCCTTTCTTAAACCACCTCAGTTTCACGCTTTCTGAAGCTGTTCAGCATTGCTCTAACAAGGTTGGGTTCATTCTCCAGGTCTTTCACAGTTTTGTTTTTCACACAGCAGCAGCAGTCTAGCATTTCATAGAGGAAAGCCAGCACCACCAGAGAAACTACAGTAAAGATGAATATGATCAGAATAACAAAGCAGGCAGTGTTCCAGTTATCGTGAAAAGGGTAGATTTTTTGCACTTGAAAGCCCAAGTACTGGTAAATAGATGTTGTCTCGTTCCAGTGAGTGGCGTTGAGAGTTGCCATCCTTGAAGAGTTGTCTTAGTGTATTCCCTGTCACAGATCTGGGGGCTGAAACAGAAAAACAAAGCTGTTGGGGATTCTGTTATCAAGAACATGCTGTGTTTTGTTGTTTGTTTTTTTTTTTAATCCTAAATTAGAAAAACTTTATCTCAGACTGTTCTTGCACCTCCTACAAAAATACAATGCTGAATACACATACTTGCTCTCAAAGTATCAAACCAAAAGGTGCAACTTGGCAGTTTGTCTGGAATGCTGATTACTGTTCCCTGATGTATGAAGCAGCATCAGTTATTCCAGACTTTAGCAGTTCATTTTACAAGTACATGTGAAGACAAGAAGGTTACTGTTTTCTGGATGTGCGGGGGTTTCAACAGCCTGTGTCCATACTGTTGACTTGTAGATTTGAAAGCAGTGCTTAGAACTTTCTCATTGTCATTTGAGTTTGCGTGCTTTTTTGTGTGCTTTTTTCCTCTATTGACATCCAATAAATTCTTTTTTAAAAAAGAAGTGTAAATTGTAACTGTCTTGGAGGATTTTTCCAAAGAACAAAGCTCAGCTTTTCATTGTTCTTCACATTCACAAAAACAATCCTGGTTTCTGAAAACGTCTTATTCTGGATTTGCCTATTAGTACTGACTTGTTAACACTACAAAACCTTCCCAACCTAAACAAACAAACAAACAAAAACAAAACAAAAAAACCCTCACAATATTTCCTGAGGTGTTCCCCAGTTGTTCTTTCTGCTGATATGAAATTTCAGCTTGAGAAATGTAGCTGCCTCATTCAGCTGCCTCTAATTCTGAGTATGTTCCATAGAATCGCAGAATATCCCGAGCTGGAAGGGACCCCTAAAGGTCATTGAAGCCTTTGTGGAGCCAGCAGTTGGATCACACAAACATCTGTGCTGTGTTCAGGTGGAAGGAACACCCAGCCTTCTGAGATCTGCCGCCTTGTTTTCAGTCACCTTCTCCACTTAACTCATCCCTTATCCAGTGCTGCCTGTTTGTACCAACAGGAGGCAAGACTGCAGTGTGGGAGGAAGAAAGTGAGAAGCTGGCTTCAGCAGATGCGCCTTTGGCATGAGTCATATTGCTGTAAAGATGGTCTGTTTCAGAAAGGCCATTGCTAGGAAATGTGAAAGTAAGCAGTGTCTCAGTAATTGCTGCAGTTTATCTAGAACAAAAAGCAGTTTTGTCTGTCTCTGTATTTCTCTGCATTACAGCAGATGAGATGTTTGGCAATAGCATCTTTACAGTTGGGAGCCTTTCCCCAGTTTCTTTCTTTCCCTGGCTTTGTCTCCCAAAACAGAAGGATCTTATAGTACTTTAGATATATTTTTATTACTTTAAGACTTTATATCAAAAGAGCTACACTAACTTGTGTTTATTTGGCTTAGCCACTGGAAGATGAGGTATTAATCTTTGAGTCCTTCCACCAGTTTAAAACCAAGTGTGGGAGAAGGACATAGACTCGGATGACTGTATTCTGTTGAGAAGGTAGCAAGTTTTTGGGTGCAGCGCGGTGCTGAGCAGTACCTGGGATGCCAGCCCCCTGCCTGGTGTGTAGACTCCTTGGTCGGCGTGTGCCAGTTAGCAGACAGCTCCCAAAATACACTTTTGTCTGTTCTGGTGCTGTAGAAAACATGGGATTGTGGAAGGGGGGAGAGCTAAGAAAGTGTTGACGGTGTGGAAACCCGGAGTTATATTTCCCTGTCTTAATAAATGAAAGATTTTTGCTTTCAGAATGAAGCAAAAAGTGGGGATTTTCCTACATTCATTGAAAAATAGTCCTGGCAATCTACACATGGTAAATTCAGTAATTAAAACTGCGGAATAAAGGGTCAATGTTTTGTTCATTAAACTGAGCCCGTAGATAATGCTGTAACAAACCTTACAGACATACTTCTGTAGTCAGCCTGGTGAGGAAGTGAAAACTTGAAAATGTCTGAAAGAGCAAGAAGTGGCAAAAGAGAACTGAGATGGTGTCTACTGAAATGGGTTCCTTTAATTCAGTTAAATTGCTTGTCGTTATTTCTGTGTCATTATTGATAAAGAAAGGCGTATTAATGAAAACCAGGATGGTGCAGCCAGGTCAGCTTGTGACGTACATCTTGCTGTAATCATTTAACAGTTACACACTTGGCTCTTTATTTTTCCATCTTTGCTGGATCTAATTGAAACAGATCAGCGTTGCTGTTGAGAGGGAGCCCTATCTCTAGCATGTGACAGGCATTTATTGGAGGAATTGCAGCACCTCACCCGCTGTTTCCTCTTTTAACTTTGCAGTTGAGGCTGTAGGGCTGGGGCAGGTAGGCATCAGCTGCTGCTCACTGTAATTACCAGTGTGCAAAGCTGGAGGAGCCATTGCCGAGCCATTCGAATTAGTGCAGCACTAATGAGGGTAGCATCTTTGAAAGCTGTCAAAAAATAGGCTGGTCTCACATGGGTTTCCTTCTGTTGTAATGGCACAATTTCAATTCATATTGTAAGCCAGTTCAATTTGTATGCAGTTCATCTCCTGCAACATTTAGTGAGTTAAATATTTAATGAATTTGGTTCTATAAAGAGGGAAATGACTGGCAAAAAAATGGTTTCAGAGCAGTGCTGAGGAAGTCCTGTTTAAGAAGCCAAAATAGGTATCTTGGGGTTTACAAACCCCCCAAAATACATTAACAAATCTTGATGCATTCTCACCTTTTTGTGTGGCACCCAATACTCCAGTACTGACAATAGTAATGATACCCAAAGGGGTTGTCTTCCTACTCTAACATACTGATTTCTGGAACGTGTTTCTAGCATACCCACAAACACGCATTTCTTTCAGCTACTGCAGTTGATGAGGTTTCAAAATACCCATTTGTGAGATGCATTTGTTAAATTTCAGCTTTAATGATCGCTTTATAAGGAAAATCCTTTCCACGTCATTTCTGCAAAAACATACAATCTGTAACGAGAGTGAGGCTGCAGAAAGCAAGCAGCCTCACCAGTAAGCATCAAACCCATTTTGTTTCCTGAATCTGGGCTTGCTGGGTTAGCTTTTCTCTAAGATGGAGTGGTCATCAGTTTGCCATGAGCACGCAGACGGTGGAAGTGTCTGACAGTGCAAGGCAAGCACCCCGAGTTCGGCAGAATAAAATCCAGCTAAACCTAGAGAAAAGCAGTCCTTGTTGTAAGAGGCTTTTTGCAAGCTCGTATGTTACAGGCATATTTTCTTGCAGCAGTCAAGACAAACGTAAGGCAGCATTATAAAATGATGTGCACCTACCTCTTGTCTGTAAGGATGCTGAGCGGGCGCCGTGCCGTTCCGTTTTAATGCAGCCTATGGCACAGCTAAGATGGAGCTGTGCTGCGATTGGCCGGCGTGCGGTGCTGCTGACAACTTCCTTTATGCTCATTTCCATCTCCCCTTCACCCCCAGCAGGAAATCATTCACAAATATGACTCTTACTGCCTGGATTGAGAAAGCCACTCCTCTCATTTTTGGGGTGTGCATGATGAGCTTGTTAGCCAAGGGGTGCACGGCAGCGGCCCTGAGCTATCTGCTTTGCACTGGGACTCAGGCTGTGACGTTTGGGGTGTTCCTCCCTGCAGGGCCAGCCTGGCAGCAGGGGAATGACGTGTCAGGGACTGCAGGCAGGCAGATTGAACAAGATAATCTTCGAGAGTCAATTGGCAAAACAAATATGCAGTAAGTCATCTTAGCTGTAGCCCAGCCCTGATCTTTGTTTTAGACACTGCCCATCTCTCATTATGCATATGATTTTACAGCGCTTCCTGCAAAGCAATTGATTTTTTGAGTGCAAAATGAGATCCCGTGGAGGAAAATCTTAATAGGTGGGGTTTGTAGGGTGGGCTGGCTTTTGCTGTTTCTCTCTTAATTTAGTAACCAGAATAGAATGTTCTTACGTAGCAGGAGTTCTGCTGGTTATCCTGTGTGAATTTTAGAATTGGTATGTGTAAAAATGGTACTGTGTAAAGCCTTTAATAAAATGTCATAGAATTGCTTCAGAATTTGCAATTGAGTTTTGGGTTTGGATTTACCATCTCTCCACATTGACACCAGTTACTGTATCAGTCTTTACAGTAATTACTGAAAGCAGGTTTATTTGACTGAACCCCAGGTTCCCACTTTGTGTTGCCTTTCATTAGTGACTTACAGATCAACTTAAGAAGTAAGCTGAGATGCAGGGGGAGAGACATTAACAGAATTTAGCTGAGCCACAACGATTTTGGAAGTTTAATTTGCAGTTTCCCATGAGAAACTTAGCAAGGACTAAGTTAAACTTAAACCTAGGGAACATGACCATTTCTACCTGGTGCATTTGGCAGTACTTCTCAGAGCACGAGTCCCTGAGCTCTTCCTCTCCTTGTTGCCACTCCCGTGCGTGCCTTCCAGTTGCCCAGCATGGCAAAGCCTTCACTCAGCAGTTCTGCAGCCTCTCCTGCAATTGAGGCACTTCCATTGCTCTTTCCTGTCCCTGCGCTCATTTTTTACAGAAACAATAGGAACAGATGCAGGTACAGATTTTGAAATTTACAGTGGATTAAAAATAAAGAATAAAAAAAAATCCACAAACATGATGACAACGAGGGGAATTTTGCTTTTTTGGAGAAGTTAAGGTTCTGAAAAACTATTATTGTTAGGTTTGAGCAACATTACACTGGTATTGACCCCTTGGCTTCTGGTAGCAGTTTGTGGATGTTTCTATTTAATGTACTGCATTGTGCAGTTAATACAGTGTCATTAACTCAACCTTATGAGAATGTTGAAACAAATTTTGTGCCGTAACAGACCTCGTGGTACCTGAATGCAGAAGCAGGCTTAGCAGCAGTGGTTGTGTGAGCAGTGCAACACACTGATCGATGATCTTGAATTTATGATTTCTTTGTGATAAACTCTGTGCTAGGGTTACTTTTCAAACAACTGAAGAAAAAGCAAAACCACCCACCCAAGCCCAGCACAGTAAGTATAACCTTACTTTACTGGGTGAGTGTTAACTGAAATAAGTGAAACTTTCTGCTCCTGGCTCAGCAGTATGGAGCAGTCGGTAGGGAAAATCACTTTGAGTGTGCCAGTTTTATGGTGTAATACTGCAGTTTAATGCTGCAGCTGCTTGCTCTTTTCTTAGAGCTCATGTCCCAATATCTGTATGGATACTGAGTTCTGCTCAGAAGCATTCTAGAGCCAGCAGGTAGCTGTGTGTCTGAATCCCCATACTTACACACAGAGTGCATTGGGAGCGACTGCTCCCAAAACGTGTTTCTATTGTTGGCTGTAGAATTAGTTTTGACAAGGGTTGTTGAAAGCATTGTTTATTTGTTTATTTTCTCCTTTCGTAGATCACAGCAATGGCTCATTTAATTTGAAAGCCCTTTCAGGAAGCTCTGGCTACAAGTTTGGAGTCCTTGCAAAAATAGTGAATTACATGAAGGTACGGTGGTTTCATGTAAACGTATAATGTTTGGAAATGCTTCAGTTAATTTTTCTCTGTGGTAGCAAAAAGATGCTGAATATTTCAGGCCTTAAGATTTCTTTACTGTGCAAGAGGAAGAATTTCAAGAAACTAGGCTGTTAAATTTAAAATGCTGTCAGTAAACAAAGGGCCCATTATTTGCTTCATTTCTGGAATCCCAGTTATTCCAGGTCTGCTTAAAACCAGGAGAATGGTTTTTGTTTGCATTAGAAATAGGAATTTGAAGATGCTATCAGCTTTCAGGATTCATGAGCTGTTTTTCAAAATAACTTGTCACTTGGCGCTTGACAGATAATTCTGTCATTTATCTCAGCTGGCACAAACTGATTTTGCTCCTCATCATCGAAGACCTAACGTTGGTACTCATATGCTACGTGTGTTGTGTCGCTCTTGGTTTTACGGAAATTTTTCTGTCATCACTTTCTGCCAGTTTGCGTTACTCTCCGGTAACTGAGCTGCTGAATAAAGAACTACAGAACACTGATTGCTCCTCTTTATTCTTCCAGACTCGGCACCAGCGTGGTGATACACATCCCTTAACTCTAGAAGAGATTTTGGATGAAACGCAGCATTTAGATATTGGACTCAAACAAAAGCAGTGGTTAATGAATGAGGTAAAGAAAAGCTTTTGGTTAAAGATTGAAGGATTGAACCTCAACTATATATTTAATTGCAGACACTATAAATATTGAAGTTCTGCTTCTGAAAAGCTGCATTGGTTCATGTTTCTGTCTTGTGCCACCTGCTATAGCAATTACTGAAATGAAAGCTATTCTGACATTTTTAAGGATCAATTACTGTTACTACAGTTAAGAGTAAGTTGTATGTCAAGTGAATTTTTTCATTGCTAGTTTCCATTCTTACAGTGTCACTGCAACTTGCTGCTGTGTTCATCTTTATGCTTTATCTATCCAAATGTCTTCATGGCACTGCAAGACTAGTAAATCAACAAAATCCTATATTTGGTATTTATACCTTATCAAGATCTCGTTTTGCTGGTATCGTACTTAGAATCCTTGCAACAAAGTAGTAAAAGCTGTTGATACATGCTGGGGGGGATCTCTGTAGTAAAAGTAGGATGTTTCTAATTATGTTTTTAATTAATACTAATATTCTGGAGAACAGAAAACTGGCAATGCTGCTGTTATGAAAACTTGGCTCCACTGAAAGCTTTGAAGAGTAGCTCCAGGTTGTTTCCATAACAAATCAGAATTTTGAGACTGAACCAAAAAGCTCATGTAAAATTATCACTGAGTTGGTAACCTGTGATGATACTGCATGCACAGCAAAACTGATTTGGACCAGATCTTAAGTCATTTCAGTTGTCCATGAGTTTCTGGTCAGCTTTACTCTGAAGCAGCATCGTAAGTAAAATCCTACTGTGCAGCATGTCTGCTCTTCTCAGTTTCTGCTACAGCTGCTGGTGCCAATTGGCAGCAGTTGGGGAAGTCTGACTCGTGTTTTGTTCATGCCAGGATAATGCCTTTCACATTCGTAACATCCATACAACCCAAGTTTGAACTGCCAAGTTGTCTATTGGCACTTTATGTTCAACCAAAGCACACTTTTTCTTGTGTTCCACTTTTTTTTTTTTGTATCATCATGCCTTTCTCAAAAAGGAACACATGCGCGTGTGAGACTTGAAGCTCCTTCCTGCCCAAAGGCATCAAGTGAACGATGCTAAGCATTTGGTGCTTTGTGCTGTATGTCGCTGTGAGTTAAGCCTAGGCTGGATCTGAGATCCAATGACTTGAAGTTTGTTTCAAATTCAGACCTCCAAACTGTCAGTGATAACCACGTGGCTGACGTACTGTAGCTCGTGAAGTACTAGTTTGTTCTCTTTGTGAAGGTTCGTAATTTATATTCCTGTTACAGGCTCTAGTCAACAATCCTAAAATAGAAGTTATAGACGGGAAGTTTGCTTTCAAACCCAAGTACAACTTGAAAGATAAAAAGGCTCTGCTCAGGCTCCTGGACAAGCACGACCAGCAAGGGCTGGGAGGAATCTTTTTAGAAGAAATTGAGGAAGGGCTACCCAATGCACATAAAGCTATAAAGGTGAGTCATGCCTGTCTGGGCTTCAGCAAAACTCTTCTGGGTAAGTTCTCAAAGGGGAAGTAAAAGCTATGAGAGAATTTTTTCAGAGTTCTTTTTGTTCATTTGGAGACTCAAGGTCTGGTTTAGTACCTTTTCCTGTGTATCATCCTTTACGTTTACAATTGACCTGACATCTCAGCACAGCTGTCAAAGCTTTCTCACAAAAGGTGCTTTATGTATTATGTTGCAACTGAAGGCATTTAATTGTGCTTTTATACCTTGATCTTGGCCCTCGGTCTCTCTTCTTCATTTTATTAGTGCATTTATTGATGGTGTCCACTTTCGATGCTTCTTTTTGTTGCTTGTTACTTCGCTGCTCTCCGATTCATTGATCTCTTTGTGGAACAGGATCTGGGTCTGTTATTCTGAAAGTAGAACTGATTTGAGATTTTTTTCTTTTGCATTTCTTTTCAAGGCTTTAGGGGACCAAATTCTCTTTGTTACCCGCCCTGATAAGAGGCAACTTCTTTACTACAATGACAAGAGCTGTCATTTCTCTGTGGACGAAGGTAAGTGTTTATTTACATCTGTATTCATGGTTTAAATTCAATGTAGACAATTGAATGTCTTTTAACGTGATAAGAAAATACTGGTATATCTAGGTTCTGTCAGCAGAATGACATGTAGTAACGTGATGATAAGAACACTAGCAAACAAGTTCAGGGATAATAACCTCTGTTATCTATTAGATGCATTGGTACATGGCATCAGGAACCCAACAATTCAAGTATAGTAGAACAGACAAGAGGAAGAGTTGCCCATCTGTGGCTTAGATGACATCTAACATTTTCCTGTATAAAGGCAGATGAAGAACAATGAAATTTCTTGGTTTGCATGCTGCTTTTTTACCCAGCTTTTTCCCAGTCATGTACTTCTGTTGGCAAATGCAATGAGGAACCACAAGTTGAAGAGAAGGAACAAATAGACAGGGAGGAGATGTGAGCAAAACTACTAGGAAGATGTGGTTTACAACTGGGAGGGCAACCTGAGTGCAGGGTGGTGCTGCTGCCTAGAGCTGTAAGTGGAACTCCAGAGCTTCAGCATGTATTTTTTTAATCTAATGAATAGTGAAGTCCTCTGCAATCAGTGTGCCCATTGGCTGAATGCAGCAAGAGTCCAGGTTATGCAATAATATATATGTATCTGCAGAAATTAATTACGCCTGTCAGGGTGTGTTGCAATGATGATGTCAGAGCCAATATCAGATATCTGTAAGTACAGAAGGGAGAAGGCATTCCCTGGGAAAAGGCCTTATTTTAAATGACTCGAGAATACTGAATGCTTACTGTTGATCACTTGTTCTGTAACATGCCACATGAAGCCATATTCTAAAGCATCTCATTATGGTAAAAGAACAAAAAATTTTAATTGGACCTTTAACTGCTGCATGTGCAGGACCATAAAACAAAACAGTAAAGTGCTTTTTTCTTTGAGTAACTCAGAGAAACTCTTTATTTTAAACAGAATCATGCGGCTTCTTTGTTACATACCAGATGTACTCTCTGTTAATAGCTTAGTTCAACAAAGATAATTTAGTAGATGTCACCTACAGCATTTAAAAATATAAAGATAGTTTCTAAATATCTTCAACTGTTGTACAGTCAGTGAAAATACAGATGATAGAGTATATTTGAGAGCTTAGCTTATCTAATTATTCTATTAGAGCAGAAAAAGACACTCACCCTCTCCTGGGCTCATGTAGGAAACTCTGGCAGAGTGGATCTCCAGAAGAGATCCTTCCCCACTGGTAGCCAGCTCTTAAATAGGTCTAGGAGAGGTGCAGCCAGGCTCCACTCCTTCCTGCAGCACAGGTGAATTGCCTTCACCTGTGCTCCCGTGGCTGACTCATTGCTTGCCTCAGATCAATCAGAAGTCCAGGCTGTGATTCAGCAGCCCCATACAACTGTAATTTCTTTGTCTCTTTATGGTGGGCATCCTAACAGTGTGTGAAATGAAAGATCATAAGCCTGTCAGCCTTTATTGGGGAATTTGTAACTTCCCAAATGTCTACAAGTTTAGTATTAATGCTGCCAGCCTGTTCAGATTGTGTTTCTTCAGTCCATCAGCCCATGGCTTTTAGGATTCCTAACTTTGCCAAGACCTTCAGAAATCAGCTCTCTTGCAGTCAAGTTTTAAGTTTTTTTTAGCAGCTACTGGTTATATTTCAGTCCCAATTGCTGATTATTTCTTTTCCAGATAATTGGTTGTGGATGCCCCACCCCCTGGAAGTGTTCCAGGCCAGATTGGATGGGGCCCTGGGCAGCCTGGTCTAGTATTAAATGGGGAGGTTGGTGGCTCTGCCTGTGTTAGGGGGTTGGAGATTCATGATCCTTGCGGTCCCTTCCAACCCTGGCCACTCTGTGATTCTGTAATTGGCACCCAGCCATTCTAAAAGAGTTAGCAGAATCTCTATTCTGTTGCTTTCAGTTTGTGATAACTCCTGAATTGATTGTGAAATTGAATCAAAGGGTCCATTTTATTGAGAAGTTCTGAAGAAATCTACCAGCTCTGTCAGGGAGCCAGTACAAATCCAAGGCTGTTCATATACAGTCTTCATATATTCTAGCACATGCAGTACTGATTGGTGGTTACGAGCAAGCAGTGCAGACCTTTGCTATAAAATAAGGGAAAATGTTTTGTTTTAAAAAAAAACCAGCAAAACAAAACACAAAAACAGCGATAGAAAACATAAAATGTTTAAGCCAGTTGGCTCAGTCTCCCAATGAGAAGGGCATGAAAGCCCCTCATGTCTGTGATGAAGGGACCACGAGCATGCAGTGTTTGTAGTTCAAGGTGGCCTTGCTTGCTTTCATCCGCAGGTGGCAGCATGTTCCCATCTGAGCAGAGAGGGATTTTTTTGTTGTGCTTTTGTGCTTTTTCGGGTTTTTTTGGTCATGCAGAAGATAATGCTTTGTTCTGAGAGACGAGGCAGAATATTCTCTCTTTTGTGAGATTTGTGATCTGCCTGCATATGCCACAACTCTTAAAACATTCCTGAGTGGGTTAACTTTGTTGTTGCAGCTGGAATAGGTCCTTTTTCCAAGCATGTTATCCTGAGATGAGAAAAACCCATCCTTCCTGAGCAGTCTTGCTTTGAGATTGTTTCCAGAGCCCTGGAAGCATGTCTCTTGGGGAGTCCTTGGCAGAATCATCTGCGTACAGGATCAGCTATGACACGTTCCTTGCGTTAGCTGTGCTATTTCAGCTCGTTATCTCCAGCAACATTAAAACTAAGTTTTTTAGAAGGCTGCAAATAAGCCTTGAAGAGTTCTCAGATTCTTTGATCTAGCAACTGATGATAGTTCAAAATATGTTTCTAGTTTAATGCTTATCCTTAGAAGTAAGGGCTTTGCACTCCTCAGAGCGCGGTTTTGCTGCATGACACTCCAGTTCTGAACATATGTTGGCTGGTGTTATTGTCCTCCATGATCCTCTTCCATTGCTGTCTGAGCTCCATCAGCAGTCAGTGGAGAGAGAGGAGCGTGGGGTAGTTTAGAGGTTGCTGCCTAAAGCAAGGGGACGAACTGTCTGGCAGTGCCTGCGTTTGCCCTGACTGCAGTTGTTTTGGTGGCTGAACAAGCTTTTCTTTCTCCTCTTTTGAAAACAAGCCCCAATGTACTTCAGCAGCGGTGCAGTACCCTATATCGTTATCTCCGGGGTACTAGGGAAGGTATGTGTAGTGAGGAACGGCTTTTGTTCTTCCTCTTATGTGATTAGCCAAAGAAGGTTCAGATTGCATGTGTTCCTTCTTCACTTCCTGACTAATTAATCTTCCGTCACTAATGTGTAGCTGAAAGGGTTTATAAAAGCCAGGCTAAATTTCAGGTGCTTCAGCCAAGGCAAGCACTGCCTTTTTGTGCTGGGGCTAAGCACTTTGCATGTGAAGCAAGCTTTCACTTGGGGCCTGAATGCTGAAAGGCCATTCCAATTGCTTCACTGTTAGAATTGATGTCTTTCACCTCTGAAGGCAACATAGGAAATACTGTAATGCCTAGAAATGTGGATATTTGATTATGCAGATGTTTAATATTCTTCCTAAGCACCTTTGAAGAGATTTTAAAGAGTGGCAGAAGCCTATTAAATTTCACAGTATAAAAATTGCTCAGGATCAGTTGATGACTTATGGTTTTGGCCTTGAATTCCAAGATGGTCCAGGCACAGCACCAAGTTAAAATCAGGCACCTTTTCTTTCTGGTTTAAATGTAGAACTGTTACAGAGCAGGACTTTACGTTCCCTACTGCTCTTCATTTCTTTCCTTCTGCCCTCTCTGCAGAAATGTTGTTGTCTGTTCTTGTCCTGTACTCAGGTTTTAGCTCAGCTCAGTGGAGACTCTTAAGCTGTTTTTAATCTCTGACAGATTTTATTACCAGTATGATACAGAAGTTTATCTCCAGAAGCCATCTCAACCTTTTTGCAAGAGCGGGCAAGACAATCAGAGCTGCAGGGTAAGCTGCAGGAAGCCACCGTGCAGCCACTTACCCATGACGCTGTATCCCAAATGTAAGCATTTATAGAAGGAGAGCATGTTAGGTTATAGTAGCTCAGGGAATGATGGTGAAAATTGCTTTTGTATATGAGGCACCCCAGGCAATAAATCTGCGGAAACATCCTTACCCCTCAGGTATTTCACAGAGGAAAGCCATTTACAAAACTTCTGTTGTGCTGCCCTCTGTTCTGCTTTGTGTATTTTTCCTGCTGGTCCAGGTTCATTGTTTTAAGTTTGTGCCTGCAGACACTTTGATGCTAGAGATGCTAGCAAATACTGAAGTGGCCTTTAGGTCAGCTTCATTCCTTCCTTCTTGATCTGGAGAAGCAGGGGAGCAGCCTGCGAGTTGTGCTAGTTCTGCCAAGCCTCTGAGTTGAAATATTTCAGTGATCAAGTTGCAAGATGCTGCATGCATCAGGATTTGTTCACTGAGGGTGCTGCAGTCGCAGCTCGCTGCCTGTTTTGGTGAAGATCTGCACTGCCGTCAGGACGTACTCTGCTGAAAACATACTGATCTCCCTTAGGCTTCACAGCCCGTGTTGCTTTGGTCAGGAACTCTTTGGAAATTTCTTTCCAGGGGATTTTTTCCCAGCTCTATCTTGTCATAGCAACCTAAGTGACAGGAGTTGGCAGCCTGCTGAGGTCAGGTACAGCCTTCCTTCTTGACTGCTGAACAGCCTTTGCTTTCCATAGCTGTTACTTGTTCTGGCTTAGCTGTAAAGTAATTTTCTGACTCTGAATGAAGAATATACCACCTCCACCATGCTCCGTTGGCATAAAGATCACTCAGCAGTTTACAGGACATAGGGAGGGAAAATACAGTGTACTTCAGGATTGCTATGGTTTTGTGTACTGCAGGAATGCATGCATCTGAACCTGTGCTCTGTGCCTGGCTGGAGCAGACCGGTGTGCAGCGAACTTTCTGCTTCAACAGTCCCCTTCCTGCTCTCCACAGCAGGTCTCTGTAGACCAGTTCCTTATCACTGGCCCCTCTCGTGAACTACTACAAGTAGTGCCCCTCTTTTTTGCTAGGAACTACAAGAAAGTCCAGGGTGACTGTGTTTCAATTTCTTCTTCAAGCAGCTGGAGAAATCACATCCTGTCATGGGTTAAGGGTATGGATTTTAGGCCTGGAGTTGGCTGAAATGTGGGTGGTTATTTCTTGAGAGTGGTGGTTATTGCCAGCTTTTCACATAGGCTCTCATGTTTCAGAGGGGATGTTACAGCAGTTCACAGTGTATTCCCAAGGTCTAAACTTTCAGTAGCTGATAGGGGCATAGTCCTTGGAGACTTTGAATAAATCTGACAGGTAATATGGAAATGGTTCACTGCCAGCTGGCCAGCTGCTCCCTCTCTTCATTTCCTACATTTAGTTCAGTATCTGGTGTGACACAGAATCGGTTTTGTGATGTGATGATAGATGTATTTCTTCGCTTTTTAGATGGAACCCTGAATACAAACCACAAGCATGCACAACCATGTGAATGCATCCCCACCTTTATGCTGAGCCAACCCTTTAACACAGAATATTGCCAGGGGACAGTTTTATTGTCATTTCTCACTTTCCTGGGCACTAAGGTATTTTAATCCTGTCTATGGAACTTCACCACGGAAGCTCTATTGCAGTTACTGCAGTCAAAGCTACAGTGCTGAAAGCTACCTGATTGATGGAGGAGTATTTAAAAAGAATGGCTAAATGCTGTGAGGTGGTTCTGATGGGGCCAATTAGTGAATTAAACTATCTGTACTTAAAGCCCATTTTAGCGTTGCGGTATTGGTTCTTGGTGACTGTTAATTCATATTTCTTAACCAAGTTTAAAAGGTGATTGTGAAGCTGTAATGATGGTATAACACTGCATTACAAGAAATGCAAAATGCTGTGGTTAGATATTAACTGTAGTCTGCACTTCTGTTGTTGTTAATCCTTCAAGAGCTGACCATTTATTTTCTAGTGTTTAATTTTTCACTTCTGTTCGCAAGAAGAATGTAAGCTAGTTAACCTTAAGTACCTATCCTCAGCTTGGTGGGGTTTTTTTTGCACCAGAGCATTTTTCCATGTATCGTGTACTCTAACAAGGAGACAGGTCACTTGTGTTTGCAGCAGAACATGGTAAGAAAAAGACCACTGTTTTTTAAAAGTGAATAGTGACCAATTCTCTTGATGCCATCACCCAGCATACACTTGCCTGTCACGTCTTAAGAGAACTGCCTGCATCTCTCACAGGGCTCGTCTGTGCACAGCTAAAGGCAGCAGAGTGCAGCATGGCCTGAAAGCATCTCTGCCTGGAATCTGTTTAATATTTATGTGTTTATATGCACTCTTCTCACTTCATGCATGAATTGCAGAAACGATGGTTTGGAATATGGTTTCTTTCAGAAGTGTGATACTGAATTTGCACAGCCATCATGTGATCCTTATTTCCAGCCACTAGCGGGTCTTAGTGTCCGGCTGAGTCCCACTTGGGTGCTCAGGACAAGGAAAAAGGAAAGGGCCTGAAGGAGCCTGCCCTGCTTAGCCTGAGGGATGCACTAGGACCCTTGCTTGGGCTGCAGCCTTTAAGGCTTATTTCTGAGAAGGCTGAGTGCTTATTGCTGAGAAATGTCCTGCGTGAGTTTGGCTTTGATCTTAACACAGCCTGCCCACCTGCTGCAACAGGATGAGGTGAGAGACGATCTGTGAGAGCAGGCACTGCAAGATACCCCTAAAGCCAGGAATTGCTCCAAAAATGGATGAGCGGACAGAGAATGCTTTGGCTACAGTGCCACTCCTTGCGTTACGTTATCTGAAAGTTCATGTCTCGATGGCTCTGTCATGCTGTACAGCCTGAACACGAGCAGTGGGCTAAGCACTATCTCCTTGTAACCAAAAGTGGCACTCTGACAGGATTCAGTTCTCAAAAGCACTGCGTTACCAAAAATGAACATTTGCTGCTCTTCCCTGGCAAAATTCCTTTCTTTTGTTTCTGGAGAAGCTCGAACAGCCCTTTACTGTTGGCAATGAAAAGAAAAAGAAGGAGCTGAGACTTAAGGCATGCCCATTCTTAGAAAAACAAGATGCATTAGGAAGGGAACGGTCCAAGTGAAGGATGGAATTCTGTTCTTTATGGCTCTGAACGGGACCATTTGGTTGCAGTGTGCCCAGAACCAGTGTGTTCGCAGCAGATTGTCACTGGAGTGTTTCATCACCTGCTGCATAGGACAACTTCTTACGCATGCAGAAGTTGTGGTTGTTTTGACAACTGTATACTAAATTTATCTGGAAATAAAGGGAAAAATTTAGTCTTGCGTTGCTATGTGCGCCTCGTGTTTTATTTATAGATTGTTAGCCAAACCTGCTGACAGGATATATCTAACTGACTGCCTGGGGAATGAAGGGAGGTAGAACTGTACCAGCCGCTGCCGGGAGAAGGCATTCCAGAGGCTCTGTGAAACTTTACATGAGGCAGAAAGTGCTCAGGCAGATGGCAGCTGCTCTAATTAAGACTTACTGCCTCTGCCTTTTTGCTTGCTGCTGTGGTTTTTAAGGTATCTCGCTTCTTTTTATCATCAGAGGAATTCTAGTAATTTATTATCCGTAAAGCATGGTTGGTATTAGATTACAGTGATAAAGGAGCTTACTACCACTGAAGTTAAATGTCTTCAATCTTCAGTAAATTGGACTATGAGATGGCAAGTCTCCCATGACAATGGCAGCAGAAGTTGTGTAAATGAAGTTGCCATTTATGGTTAGTTATTACCTTTCACCAGGACCAGGTTTGAACTGAGGCTTACAAAACACTCTCACAGTCTGCTGTGCTACAAGGTGCTAGGCAGAAGGGTGGGTGCCGTAGAAAATTACCATTAAATGCACACATTTTGCCTGTGGGTGCCCCTGAAGCTGGGATGCTGGGGTGCACTTAATGCAGATGTGAATCAGCTCATCTTTTTCCATGAATTGTTGGTGGCTTTTGTTGTTGGCTGCTTTTGGAAGTGCATCCGACTTTAAGAGTGGGTAAAGGCTGCACTAATTGGGTGCCTGCTGGCAGCAATAACTGCATTGCAGACTGGCGTATCGGAGTACTTCAGTGTCTGAACTCAGATCTGTTTCATCTTTCCTTTCGTGCAAGGGCTTTGCCTAGGGTTTGTTCGCTGAGTTGTGAAATGAGGGTTTGTTTGGTGTTTCAGAGTTTCGGAAACTGTGGAGAAGCATTCCCATGGATTCTATAGATGAAGACAAAGTTGAAGAGTACCTGAAACGACAGGGTATTTCTTCCATGCGAGAAGCTGGACCGAGGAAAATAGTAAGATCTTTCTTTTGTAAGATCTTTCTTTTGCAGATCTTTCTGAGAAATCCCCCCCCGCTGACCCTGTGATGTTAATTCCAAAATATGTTGCTGAGCCTATGCGCAGCTGCCTTCTGTAGCTCAAGGAAATGCAACCAATTTTAAGAAGCTGTAAAAAAACAATGCTGAAGCCAGCAGCCAGTGTTTTTATAACTTGTTTCAGCCAGCGTAATCCCAGAAACATCAAGAAGCGGGCAAATGCCAAAAATCCCTGAGAACTCCAAAGTGGAAGCTTCTGCTTAAAGCTGTACAGTACATTAGGAGCAAAACAATGGCAGCTTTTCTGGGAGAAGGTTTTCTCTTCCCTTTTTCTCTTCTGCTGAACGGCCTTGAAATGTTGATACAAACTGTGTAACCTACCTCCCACTGCTCTTAGGCTGTTCTCCATACAGAGTGCAATATGCTCATGCTTTACTGGCAGGCCAAAATGGCATCAAGATCTCCAAAGATGCTTTCTTCCTGGCTTGTAACAAATCTGTTGTTTTTTTCTTTTTACACTTACTGTATGTGGCATACCATCTCTTTTCTGTGGTGCACCTGGCTTCAAACTGGCTTTCACAAAGCCCTTCCACACAGGATCTGTTCCTGGTTTCTGCCGTTGCTACAGTGGATGTTAGAACACCTGCTGTAATTTAGGCACTTCTCTTGCGTTCTGCATATTCTAGATGTGTCTTTGAGCACATCGTTGTGGCTGTGGGCTATCTAACTACTTCTGTAGTTGCCTCGGAACGTTCAGGGATCCCACTTTTAAACAAATGCCAGCTCTCCTTCAGCACACAAGATACCAGGAAGCTCTGCTGCATCCCCAGTGCTAATTCCCCACCATGATTCGAATTGAATACAGTTGCTTCCTGCATAAATAGACTCCTCGCCTCCTGCCTACCCCCAGTTCAGCTGTTCAAGCACAGCTCTCCTTTGGAGTGAGGCAGTGGCTGCGAGCAGCACAGTGTCCCACATCAGGTCAGATGTTGCAGCTGGAAGGCAGATCTTTTGACTACCATTTATTTCTTCATTTAGGCTCCTGCTCAGAGGAAGAAACCCACTTCTCAGAAGAAACGTCGATTTAAGACTCACAATGACCATTTGGCTGGAGTCTTGAAAGATTACTCTGATGTCACTTCTGGCCAACAGTGACTGGCTGAATTTTGAAGCAAACAGACGTTTTTCTACAGGCTTTTTGCCACGCAGACTCAGCGACTGCTTGCAGGAAAACTGACTCTGTATAGTGATGTGTTTCCTTCATCCCAGTGACTGCCGAGATGGAGCAGATCAGTTTAAGAGCAAGTTTGAACTACTAAATTTAGAGTTTAATTTAATTAGCTAATTGGAAATGTGTCTTCAAATAAAAGGTTCGCTCAAATTGCCTCTTGGCATAGAGTGATAAATGGTGCTCAGCATGAAATACAGGAGTTCCTGTTCAGTGCTTAACTCTGCTTTTACACTGCTTAATGGGTGTTACCTGGAATTACTTAAGAGGAGCTTTTTCATAGAATTGAATACAACATTGTTGTACCTATGGCAGGGAAACCTATTCCTAAAATCACTGCAGGCAAGTTTCTTTTACAGTCAAATACACCCACAGTTTGTTTGTTCCTGCCTTGCTATGGAGTTGAGCTTTACTGAACTGATGTTACCTGAGGCTCTGACTCAGAACAAGCCCTCTCCAGAACTCCAGGCAGGCTGCAGGGGTGCACTGCAGCTGCTGCTTCGCAATGCTCATCAGAAATTGCCCTCAGCTATTCCTCCTCACTGTAGCGGATGCACCTCTGTTACACAGGCAATTTCTCCTCACTGTAGTGGATGCACCAGTGTTGCACAATTCTACTCATGGATAGGGGAAATAAATTGACAGTGTAATACTACAACTTTTTTCTTTTCTTTTTTTTTAAGTAATAAACTTACAGTGCTGGTTTCCAGTGTTTCTTCCTTAAAGAATGTGTGAGTTCATACTTAATGTTTTCTTTTTCAAAGAGGTAAAGGAGTCTCTGTTGTGTTTTAATCTTCTCAATGAATTACTGTTCTGGGCTAACATTGTCATCTTTTATCATTCTTGTTCGGGGGAGGGAGAAAACCACCTTAAAAGAAAGCTTGCTGTAGATGCCTGATGTCAGTTGCAGTACAGACTGCCTAACATGGAACGTAGCCAAATTATGTTCTCTTGATAACTTGTTTTTACATACTGAACCAAAGTCAGTCAATGCTGATATTGTTTTCACAGTACTGCAGCAGAGGGGCTGTTCCTCAGCTCTTCTGAGGTTAGGATCAAAGATAAAGCAGGTGAGTATGATACCTGCCAACAGTTTGCTGCTGCCTGCGCATGAGCTGCTGTCTTGCCTGATGTATCAGGATTGGAGCAGAGGCTGCTGGATCTGGGCACACCAACAGATGAACAGAGGCTTTGTTGGTGGAGAGCTGAACAGATTACATCTGCTTGGGAAAGCAGGAGAAGTTAACTTCTGTAAGTGTAGCATTTATCCTTCTGTATAGTACACTGGCTTTTTAGAGAGTGCTCTTTTATGAAGCAGGCACTTTGAACATGGTACGTGTCAATCCTGTGTAAAGAGATGCTCAACACCAGTAGGAGGTTCCTTTTCTATTTATGTGTATATATATATATAAAAGCAAGCAGCACACTGGTTTTGAGACTTGTTCTTTCCCTTTTCCAGGCTAGCACAAGTGATTCATCTTGGAGCTTTTTATTTTTCGGTTCTAGTTCTGCTTTAAAGCACCCGTGGCACACCTGCAAAACTGTTCTCTTCTGTCATCTTCATTCAAAGACAAAGACTCCCTTCTGTGTGCTGCATTTTTGAGCCATGATTTTTCTGGTGGTGCTGCTTGGACAAAAGCAGAGCTCTTGGTGAGCTATGCGTTGCTTTTCACACCTTAATGTTAATGGAGTACCTTCTCCAGTCATCTTGCACAGCCTGACTCTGTGCTGTGGGCTGAAGCTTGCAAGGCAGGCTGTGATGCAGTTACCTATGCAGGTTCTCCACTGAAGTGATTAAGAGGGAGACTAAAGATGTCTCTGGCTACTTTCAAAGATGAAAATTACATTAAGTCAAGAAATAAGAGAGCAGGAAAGGAAGATTAGCTCAGTGTGCTGTGGTGGCATTGTCACGCTCCAGTGTTCAAAGGAATAGAATGGTCCAATTGATGTCCAGGTAGGAAGACTAGACCAGTTGCTTTCTCTTTTTTGCGGAACTAACAGGGAGGGCAAAATAGGCTTTGAAACTTGCGAGGGTAGAGTCACAAAGCTTGAAAAGAGCTGACAGGATGCCTATGCTAGCCCCTGAGAAGTAGCACAGATAAACAGTCATGAAGAAAACACAAATCCAGGAAATGAGCAAGAGCTCCTCTCTCTTGTGAGAATTTGAGGAGCTGAGTTCTATTTCTGTATCAGAGGTGCTCCCAGCTGTCAGTCCTATGTCTTAGGGGGGTTTTTTTGTTTGTTTTTGTTTTTCCCAATACCTCTTTAAAATGAAATGGTGTATCTTGAAAATGTCTCAGTGCCAACGTGAGTCTGTTTGCTGAAAGCATTAGTAACACTCCTGTCCACTCGTTTGCCTCACAGCATTATGTCCGAACAGTTTTTTTGGTGAAGTTTAAAGTAAGAGGTCATAGCTGTTAAAACCTTAAGGCTATTTTATCTTACTCCACAGTGTTCCCATCTATTTTCGCCATGCAGGGTGCTGGCCCAGCTGCTGCATCTCCTTGTCTGGATTCGCCAGGCGCAGAGCGGTGTTCAGCTCCCCTTCCGTGATGCTGGTGGACATACGGACAGGGCCCTGGGGAAGAGACAGCTTTCTCTCAGTGTCAGGAACTCTCAGGTATGTCAGTGCTGCCCATGACATCCTTTTGCTTGCCTCATTGAATCTTTAGCCTGTGGCTCTAAGAAGGCTGCAAGTGGATCAGGAGAGGCGTGAGCTGAGCCCGTTGCTGCACACAAGTGAGCATCCAGGCCAGACACTGCTGGGTATGTGCCTGCTCCTTTCCACCCCCAGAACAAAAGCCCTGTATCTTGAAGCCAGTGCAGGTGAAATAGCCACAGGGAGTCGCAGCTCTGAGCATGGAGGTCTCTTGGTTTGTCTCCTAGAAGTTGCTCTGGTGAGGAGCTATTCCTCCTCCCGTACAAAGATCATTCTGGAAGGGGGTGGAAAACAGCAGGATTTTGCATGGTTGAATGAGAAAATTGACATAAGACAGTTTGTACGAGAGCTAATCTATAATTCATCATGATCATTCCAGGCTTTTAGAGAGCAGGGCAGGGAGAGGCAGGAAGCCCTGCTGCGCAGCGTAAGGCCCCCACACGTGGATGCGGCTGGCCTGCGCTGTCACTTTGATGAGCATGGGCAGGCATTGCTGGGCCACTGGGGATGGCCGGGCCCCGCTGCCTGTGGGTGAGGAGGGGCTGCAAGCTGCAGAGAATTAGAAGCAGCCTTGGTACTGACATCTCATTATTTCCAGCTTTGTTGCTTGCTTTCTGCTCGCTGCTTATGTACCAGGCCGAAATTCCTTAGTGTGTTACCGCCTCAGGGACTGCTGGCAGCTACTTTTCTGGGAAAGGGTGTCTGATAGAGCTGATGGCGTACCCGCCACCAGATGAGGATCTGATGGCTGTTGGGGAGAGGAGAGCTCAGCCCTTGGTAGGCCAGGCCCGAGACCCCGCTTTTGATTCCCTTTGTGCCACCCAGTTTTGCAGTAGAAGCAGGTCTTGTTGCTGCTTGCTGGCCTTGTCTCCACTGCTTTGGAGTGCCAGCACATGCAGCAGGTCTCAGTCAGACAGCCATGACCTTAAGAGCTTCATTTGGGACCCACATGCTATAGGCTGCGTCAGCCTTGTGGACTGAGGGTTGTGCAGAGCAGGGGAAACGATGGTGAGGGCAGGAGGTTTTGTTAATTTTTTGACTGTGCCTGCCCTTCTGTGCTTACATCCAAGGCCTTGAAGTACTTGTGCGACTTCTTCCCATCTCCCCTAGTTATGTTGTGTTCTTCATTCCCTCCTGAGCTAGTTATTAATTATGGAGGCTGGGGAGATGAAGTCCAGACTCTGCTAATAGTTGACTTACCCATATTGTAGAGGCAGCATTTCAGCAAGCTGCTAATAGTCCTTCTCAGCTTTAAACCCTTCCACCACGTTGGTCTCTGGCCTATGGGTGGCAGTGAGCTCAAGTCCTGCAGTCCAGCCTCCAGATCTTTTGGGCCTGCCATGCCTCCCTTGTAGTTTCCCTCCCAGCCTGCCTCACCAGCAGCTGTGCAGCCTCACTTGGCCCCATGCTGCCTGCCTAAACCCTGGTGCCATCCCCTCTTTCCTCTCATGGCCCTGTTTCTCCTTCCCCTGACTCCAGCAGAGCACAGTGGGAGCACTGCCACTTGGCCTCGGGGCAACCCTGTCTGCCCTTTGCCCTCCCTCCCCAGTGCTAAGTGCTGTCTGTCTGGTCTGGGGAGCCAGCAGCAGGGCTTTCCCCCTCCCTTTGCCCTGGGTAGCGAGGGCACAGGAAGTGGCTGCTCTCATCCCTGTACCTGGCTCAGCCTTGACCATTGGGGACTGGAGAGGGAAGGCCTTGGGAGAGTGGGAACATTGAGAGTGCCTCTTCCGTCGCGTTTTTTCTAGTTGTGCCTGTGTGTACCCATGGGATTGTCCATGGCACTGTGTGGCAGCATTGGCCTGGGGCTCCCCAGCACCGTTTTGCAATGCTGTCGGCGGGGCCTTCCTGTAGGCGTCCAGCTGTCCCACGGGGAGTGCAGCCCCAGCCTGTGTGGTGAAAGGTCAGCGCAGGCAGAGGGGATGCCGGGCCTGGGCAGGCAGCCATTGCTCCCAGCCCTCATCAGCGAGTGGAAGGCCAGCCAGCACAGCACCAAAAACATTTTAGCATAGAGGAAACAAAAGAAGGGGCTCAGGATGTTAAATGTTTTCACCTTCTTTTTGCATGGCAGCTCTTGTGTGTAACCAGGCAAAAGCCATGAGCTCCCTCAGCCCGAGGCTGCTCACTGCTGTGCTGCTCCCCAGCATGCTGCGCCTTGTGCTGAAAGGGTACAGTGTGGGCTGGCTCCCATTGCTCTGAGCCAGGCAAGATGTGCTGCTCAGAGCGAAAGCTGTGACCTGCAGTGGCCGTGGGTGGATTAGCATCCAGCACTGAGGCCTTAACCCGTGGCTCATCTCTGCCAGATGTGCATGGCTGAGTGACACCGTGCCTCTCGCCCGCCCCAACCAGCAAGCCGCATGTGCTCGCATCCTTCAGATGTGCTTGTGAGACTGAGCTTGCTGCTGGCACCATGCTGCAGGAGCCTGACTGCTGGTGGGACTCCCTGGGGGGCCACCCACAGTTATCAGGGTGGGATTTGATGGAGGAAGAACTCAGAGCTTGGTCTGATGAGATGCTTTTTGAAAATTCTCAGCGTGTTAAATAATAATAATCTGGCCCATCGTCTCTAGGTTACATTTGCCTCATCTGCAGCTGAGCTCATGGAAAATCGCAGCTTAGCTCCCGCACTCAGTGCCAAGATGGGGAGTTTAGAAACAAACCGATAACATCTTTATAAACTTGGAGTGTTTCTTACAGCTTGCTGCTCCCTCTTCCTGCCTGCTGGAGCGCTCCTAGAGGCTGAAGGGAGCCAGGCGGCCGCCATCTACCCTGCAGACCCTGCTGCAGTACTTGGCCGGCTGGGGGGCTGCCTTTCCCTCGAGTGTTTGCTGGGATTCTTGGCCCTGTCCCCAATTAGAATCACAGTACGCCACACTCCATGCTTAACTTACAATAATCACTGGCTTTATTTTTAAAAAATTACAATAGAAAAGTACCTTTAAACATATTTCCAAAAGCGGAGAAGACAACATGGAAGCTCCTTTCCTCTCCACAAAACCAGAACAAAACACAGGAAACGGTTTGCTACAATAGTCCATTGCTGGGAGCGCTGTGCTGTCCCTGCAGAGCTACCTTGCTCGAGGCACCGCTGCCCAACCTGCTGCATGCTGGTGGCTCTGTGGCACCCCCTTCTTGCCCTCACCTGGACAGCTCTGGCAGCCTTGTTCCCTGCTGCTTGTGGCCAAAGCAGAAAATGGAGGAGGGAGAGAGGCTGGGAGTTCTGCTCAGGCAGTTAATGGAGATGGGGTTGGCACCTCCTTTGTGAAGAAACAAATGGGTTGATTTTTTTTTTTTTTTTTTTGCTTTGCTTTACTCTTCCTCACGCCAGTTTCTCCTGGTGCAAAGAGGATGCCAGCACGCAGTCCCTGTGCTGGATCCATCCCACCCTGTGCTACCAGCAGCCTCCCTTGGGCTCTGCTCCACATAGACATGCTCTGCAGCCAGACTGGCATCACCAGGTGCTGAAGCTGCAGTAGAGCCCTGCAGCCATGGGTGCGTATCCCAGTCCCACGGCCCGGAGTTGGCGGGGATCAGAAAGTCCAGCTCCTTGCACATCAGTCTGCATTGCCCTTAACATCTTGGAGAAGCCATGGAATGAGAAGGCGAATTCTCACCTTGCTACGTGTGTGGACTGTCTCTGCCCATCCCTGAAGCGAGCATCACACCTTGCCGGAGCTGTGCAGCAAGCCGTTAGCATCGTGCCAAGGTAAGAAATCTGCCTGTCATGGCTGGCGCCACGTGCTGCAGACAGGAAGGGAACCCCAATGCTGGCAGAGCGTTGGGGTGCAGTGGCAATGCTGTCACCGGAGCACTGTGAACACCACAGACTGTGCTGAGGCAGCATGTGTTGTGGCCTTTGGTGTGTGGCCCGTGGATGGGGGGGGCAGGCTGCTAAGGGCGTGCTGCTGGAGGTTGAGCACAAAAACTGTCATCCAGCCCAGTGTGAGATTGTCCTGTTCAGAAGTTTGGTACAAAAATACTTGCTCTTTGCTTTTTTTTTTTTTTTTTGCAGTCTGCTTTCCTAGGGGTGTTTGAAAATACTTTTCAAACGCTACAGCAGTGCCTGTCAAACCATGCTTTCATCAGTAACACGCTCTTTCTTACAAATATACAGTGTAAAAGAGGGAAATATATTGGGTATGCTTCTCACTTTCTTCTAGGAGAACAGATGTGTGATAGAGGCTGTGGGAAAGTCTTGGAGGAATCCAGACTTGTGTGAGGTTTCTTCCTAGCCTGCAACAAGAGGGGCACAAGTTACAAATGCAGCTGGGTTAGGTGATGCTGCCTGGGGGAGTAGCAGCCAGCCTGTCCCTGTGCAGGCACATCTCATGGGCATGGGGTGGGCATGGCACTGGGACATGGCCACTCATGAGGGCAGAATTAAGTTATTCTGTGTTTAAGAGGAGTGTGACCAGTGTTGCTGTAGGGCAGGAAGCTGTGTGGCAGAGAGGGGGTGGGGTGACAGGGCAGTTGGAACTCCCACCCCCGCTGTGTATGATAAGCATGGGGACAGCCTGTGCCCGAGCATTGTGCTCCTTACCAGCACACTGTGGTTCTGTGGAGAGCGTGCGTGCCCAGCAGCCGCCGGGGGGCTCTGTTCATACCCACAAGACTGACCGTCGGCCGCCATCACACACCCGAGACCTGTGGGTGGCACAGCAGGGCTCAGGGATGGGGCTGGCATGTCCCCTTTCCTGCCCAAGTTTTGGCTGGCACCGCAGGTGCGCTCCAGAGAGGATAGCCTGGGGACACCGAGCGGCTCAGGGGGCACTTACACAGCATTCAGCAGAACTGACGGGATTTCCAGCCCTGAGACCCAGCCTCGGAGGGAGGGAGCCAGCGCATCTGCAAGACATGGGGGCAGGGGGTGAGCAGGAAGAAAAACTGCAACCAATGGGAGTGTGGCTGTACCCTGGGGCTGCGGTGTTGATTCCTCCAGGAGCACAGGTGCTGCCTGTCAGCGCTGCCTTGACAGGGGAAGTATGAGGCTGCAATAATATTTACCGTTGCTCTTCCTCTGGGCAGCTGGCCCCAGAGCTCACCTCCTCTCCCTCCCTCTAGCTCTGCCTGTGCCAAAGGCTGCAGTACTGTGGGCCAGCGGCATTACCTGGGCATGCAGCGAAGCAGGGTATGTGAACGCAGGAGGAGGTAGAGCAGGCGCCAGCTCCGCTGGGTACAGAGGGTACGGCCCCCACACTTCAGGGCTGCCGGGGTAAAGTGCAGGCACTGTGAGCTCATCTGCAGGAAAAGGAGGAGAATTAATCCTAAAAGCAAGGGGGAGGTGAGCAGCAGGTATAAGCTCTGCCCAAATGGCACTTCTGCCCAGGCCACCGTCACCTGCCCATGCATCATCCCAAAGCACAAGGAGCTGGATTCCAAACCCAACCACAGCTGCTGTGCCTCTCCAAAAGCTCCCCTGCACCCAGCTCCTAAGGTATCACTGCCCCAGCTGTTCGAGTAAGAAGGGGGCATCGCCAGGGCCACGTACTGGCAGGACCAGGGTCAAGATGCAAGCACTCACAGGGCTCCCTGGCGATGAACTGAGGTACGGTGTTGGGGAGGGGCGCGCTGGGGTTGGGAGTGCCCACCAGCTTGCTCTTGGCCATCTTGGTGTTGGCCTTGGCAAACTCCAGCCGCAGCGTCTGGGGGATCTCAGGGTCAAAGCGGATGCCCTGTGGGAAGGAACAGGGCAGCAGAGGTCAGTTAGCCTGAATCTCGTGGTGGGATGCTGCTGGCATCAGGGCTGTCCCTACATTCAAAAAAGCCATTTGGACTAAAAGGCTCAGATTTTGTCCCAATATCCCCATGGGCTGCTGGGGTGGCCGTGACCTCATGCGCTTGGCAGCGAGCATGGCCCCGCGGCTCACATTCCTCTGACATCCTCGAGCTCAGCACCATATTTGGTAGTCGGTATCCCGTGCGGCCATGCTCCCAGCCAGGGATTTTGCATTTTGCCTCAACATGAGTATGGGGAGGGACCAGGCTTCCCTGGGAGGTCTCCACAGGGTAATAGATACTGGGATCCATCTCTTGGTGTCCCACAGGGGGTCCCAGCACTCACGTTCAGTGCATTCTTGGCGGCCTCAGCCTCTGAGCGGCTGTCAAAGCTCACGAACCCCACGGGCTGTGGAAAGAGGAGGTGAGGGGCAGTCAGGGCCATGTTCCCAGCACATCCCCAGTTGCTGAGGGCAGACCCAGCAGGTGGGAGCACGGTGCAGCCCCTACCTGCTTGGAGGTGAGCTTGATAAGCGACCCCTCGTAGCCCTGCGGGAGAAGAGAGAAGCACCATTGGTCTCGTGTGGCTGCGGAGGCCCTCAGAGCCCCGTAGTGGGTGCAGTACCTTGAAGGGCCTGAAGAGCAGGTAGAGCTCCCGGGGCTTGATGTCCAGGGGCAGGCCGCTGACAAACAGGGTTCTCACCTGCATAAGGGGCAGAGCGTCAGCTGGTCACGGGCCTCCAGGAGGCTGCCCAGGGCCTCCAGGCCACGCTCCTGCACACAGCTCTGTGCTCACGGCCTCAAGGAAGTGCCCGCTGTGAGCTGCGTTCCTGAAAGCTAAACCCGCCCGAGCCTGACTTTCCGGGTAATTTAGCCCCGTGGCTGCACAGCAGATAGGAGAGATAAAGGCCCTGAAAAAAACCCTCTGAAATTAGGCCTCACAGAGATGCAGCTTCTCCTTGGTAATGACTTGTTTTCTCTGAAAGTTCAAATGCAGGTCGGCCAAGTCGGGCCAGTGCTGCGATGCTCAGTGAGCAGGGAGAGAAGCGCAGATTACAGCGGGATCTTGGAGGGGAGGGAAATCCCATTTTGGCTTTCCCCCCTGCCCAAAAAGAGAGGACAGGCAGAGGCTGGGGAAGGAATTGGGATGCAGCCTCCCCGGCAGGGAGCCGTGGGGAAAGGCTGCCCTACTCTGCCATGGAGCGGGGCTGCTTCCTGACTGAGGCTGTGGCTCTGGAGCCTTCCCAAGGCCTCGCAGATGCCGTGAGTGCAGGCCGAGGTGGGCAGTGGCAGAATCCCCTCTGCAGGGGCTGCGGACAGCTCCCAGAGGGAGCTCCATGCCAGTGGACTGACACCCTCCATAGCACCCGCCACCCTGGTCCGCTCAGGCTTTCTGCCCGGCTCGCCTTCACCCCTCGCCACTGTTTGTCAGAGCCCGGGGCTGTCACGTGGTGAGGGCGGTGGACACACTCCTGGCAGCCCCGTGTCCTTGCCCACCCCACCCCACATGCTCTGTTCCTGCTGCTGCCCACGGCAGACCGGGGTACGGCCTTGCGCCTGTTTTGTCCCCTCCGTGCCGTCACCACCCCGCAGGTTTTCTTCTCGCCCTGGGAAGGGGACGGCGAGGGGGACCTGGCAGGCCTCGCTCCGGCCGAGAGCGGCCCGGGGGGGGGGGGGTTGTCCCAACAGCAGTGGCCGCGGGCGGTGCGTGGGGCACCGGGGCAGCGCCGTCGCCCCTCGGCTGCCGCAAGGACGCGGTCACGCTCCGTCGCCCCTGCGCCGAGCTCCGCCGGTCAACTCGGGCAGGAAGGGGACCGGCGGGAGGAGCGCGGTGACTCATTCACCAGGCATCCGATCACCTTCCCCAGCCCCGGATCGCTTTAATGTTCCACCAGCGGTGAGCCGCTCGGCTGCCCCCGTCCCGACCTCCGCCTGCGACCCGTCCGTGCGCCCGGGCAGTCAGGGAGAGGGCGCAGCGGCGGGCGACGACCTCGTGGTGCGCCGGGAGCGGTCCCGCCAGGAGCCGAACGGAGCCGCCGTCCCGGTTCCCGGCGGCCGTCCCCTGCGAGGCTGCGAGCGCGGCCGCCCTGACACCCAACGGGGCTCCGTGTCGTCGCCACCTCCGCTCCCGGGAGACGGGGCGGCGCGCCCGCACCCTGCGCGTGTCCGAGCGGCGTCCCAAACCCCTTCCGCAGAGGCGCGCCCAGCTCCGGGCCGCTCCGGCCCCCCCATCGACTTGCATCGCTTCCCGCCGCGCCCCGAGCCCCACGCCCAGGCTCACGCGACCCCGCGGACACGCGTGGGGGCCGCCCCGCTCCCGCCCCGGGACCCGGCCCACCTTCGGCGCCTTCCCCCCCCCGGCCCGCTACCTCCTCCTCGGGCAGGCCCGGCTCGGCGGGGCCCTCCCGCTCGGCGGCGCCGCTGCTCATGGTGCCGCCGCTCCGCCACCCGCCCGCGGCTGCCTCCGGCGCGGCCCTGCGGCGGGCGGGAGGGAGCGGGGCCGGGCGGGGCGGGGCCGGGCGGGCGGCCACACGGCGCTGGGGGTGGGACGCGGGGACACGGGGTGGGACGGGAGGTGGGGGCTGGACGCGGGGCTGGGATGGAGGACAAAGGGCTGCGGTATGGGACGTGAAGTTCGAAATATAGCACGTACGGCTGGGGACGCGGACGTTGGGGTTGGGACGTAGGACGCGAGGTTGGGTACGTAGCACGTGGGGCTGGGAACAGCGTGGGGGACACTGGCCATAGGGCTGGGAGCACGCCGTTGGGGATACGGCACGCGGGCTGTAGGACGCGGAGCACAGGGCTGGGGGGACGGGACGTGGAACAGGAGGTCTGACAGGGCTGGGGACGGCCGGGAACGCGTGACAACGGCTGGCTGTGGGAAAGCGAGTGGGACGCTGAGGCTGCGCTCTCCACGCAGCGTGGCTGGCCCTGCTTTGGGGAGGCGGAAGCCCTTGGTACGGTGCTCTCAGCCCGTTTGGACTCAGCCTTAGGGGTGTCTGATTGGGACGGCAAGGGCCACGTCCCCACCAAGAGCTGCAACGTGCCATCTTCCCCTGCACACAGATAGGATGGGCCGCGCAGACCGCCCGGCACCCAGGCAGCAGCAGGGCTCACCTGCCCGCACCCCGCTGCAATCTTGATACCTCTGAGCAGCCTCTCGCTCCAGCTCAGCACATGGCGAGGCCCGGCCTCCCTCTGCTGGCTGCTGCGGGATCCGTCACCACAACACGGGATTCGGGATGATTTCTGGCCCACAGATGTGGTACAGCAGCACCATGAGGTTAAAGGTGGTACTCAGCGCTCCTGGCAGCAGTTTGCAGCCCCCCACCATCACCCAGCCCTGAGCTTGGAAGAAAGAATGGCAACTGCACCCTGCAGCAAGAGCGGAACAACTTTATTCCCATAAAGCATGTGGAATGTTAGAGTTGGTGTGAGGGAGATGACAGGTCCAAAGCTTGTGGAAGCTATAAATAAAAGACACATGCGAGAATTGAAGGATGCAGAGCCCAGCTGCTTCCCGGGCTGTGCAATGCCCAAAGGACAAGAGATGTCAGGCATGCAACTGATGGCAGAGGGCTTTCAGCTCTTAACAGGTGTGGACGCAGCCTTCATCGTCTTCTTCAGGTGATGGTAATTGGGCAAGATTTTCATCAGGAAGTCTAGTTGCAGTGTCTGAGGCTGGAAAGAGAAACACTGTCAGCAGTGGGCAGCCACGAGGGGAGCCTGGGGACAAGGGGATGGAACCTACCTGTGGCCGCTCAGTTTGCACGCGGCGAAGGCAGTCGGCACCATAGATGACGGTGTTCTCAGGGATCACCTCATAGGTGTTGACGTTGCAGCAGGCCCCGATGATGCAGCCGCTCGTCAGGATCACATTCCTGCCAACAAATGCTGTAAGGAGAGTCTCTGTGAGGGCCACCCTGCTTGAAGCCACGCACTGCTGCTCTAGCAGCAAAAACTCCAAGCAGAACAAAGACAACTTGAGCTCACCTTTGGATTCAATTACGTTGTTATCTCCCACTTTCATTGCCTGTGAATCTACAGGTTATTGTCAAAGGAAAACCTTTTGCTTCTGGTTCAAAAGGTGTGCCCCAATGCCACTTTCAAACCAAAATCTACCCCGTAAGCACCCCCAGGCTGCCCGTGCCTGGGCAACATCCACACGTTTCCCTGCAGCGCAAGGATACAGCACCCAACTTCAAAGACATTGTTGGTGCCGATGATCATGGGCTTGGGCTCCACCTCCTCAGTTTCTGGAGTGATGTTTTCTGGGTACCTGCAAGACAGGTGAATGTACTTTAGGTGTCAGCAGCAGCTGCCTTTACAGCAGGGCAGGAAGAAGGCAGCCCTACACACACCCGTTGATGATAAGTGCCTGCTCCTCTATTAGGTTGCCTTCCCCGATCACAATGGGCCCTGCCTCCGCGATGATCCTGGCCTTTGGGTGTATCACCGTCCTCGGCCCTGTGGAAACCGCCCCACGTCACCAGAGCCACCACCATGTACCCCAGTGGGTGACCAGGGCCGCCAGGTGCCACCCTTACCAATGGTGACATCCCCACGGATCTCGCTCTCCACACACACCACGGCTCCCGGTGCGATCTTCACGCTGCAGAGGGGACACGCAGGTGAGCGGCGCTGGGGACACAACACGGGGCGGAGACACAACACGGGGCACGGATCGGGGTCTGCAAGGAGAGCCTTGGGGGTGCAGGGGCTAGGGGGAGGGAACGGGCACTGGTGTACATGAGGGGCTGCCAGGGGACACGGGAGGATGCTGGAGATTGAGGGGACTGCTGTGGCGCTCCAAAAGACTGGCGGGGGACATGAAGGGACTACAGGGATACATGGGACCGTTGTGGCACGTCAGCAAGCCAGTATGGGGGCGCATGGCACAGCTGGGGCGCACCGAGGGGCCAGGCAGACGGTCAGGGCGCACACGGGAGCGCTGTGGCTCACGGGGAGTTGCCCGGGGACGGAGAGGGCCGCCAGGGCACACAGGAGGACCGCCGAGACCCGGGGGCAGAGGACGGCGCTGCGACGCGCGGGGACGTGACCGCCAGGGCCGTTGGGGCGCGCGGGAGGAGCGGCTGCAAGGGGGCGCGCGGCGGCGGCGGCGGCGGCGGCCCCAGCCCTACCTCACCTCTTCTGCGCCTTCTCCGCCATGACGCCTCCGTCTGCGCAGACGCCGAGCCGCACTGGGCGGGGCCGCTCCGCTCCTCCCAGCCGTAGGGCGGCGCCGCCGAGCGACGGGACGGGGTTCTCGCTCGCGGCCCTCGCGTGCTCTGCCCCCGGGTGTCTCTTCGCGACCTGCCTGGCGGCCGGCTTGCCTGTCTCCGAGCTCCACGCGAGAGACGGGAGAACGCCGAGGAACGGGAGGAGCCCGAAGCCGCGGATCCCACGAGGAAGGGAGGAGCGGAAAGTTTTGTCCGCCGATCGCCCGTTTCTACTTTCGGTTTCCCCCTCGGTCCGGGCGCTCGGAGAACCCGGCTCCTCGCCCGAGCTTCCCTGCGGGGCCTCTCGCCCCGGGGCCGGGCATCGCGCTTCGGCATCGCACCTGGGCCGGGAAGGAGAAGCATAGCTATGCAGCTGGGTGAGCAGTGTGGAAATCGGCTGCACGGGTGAATTCTTGCTTTACCGGGGGCTGAAACCCAGACTCACTGCCCTGTTTGGGGTTCGATGGGGAGATGAGATCGTTCGCCTTTAGGGGGCACGAAATGAACTTCATTGGACCGGTTTTTAGGTTGCAGGAATCGAGGCTGAAGGCCTGTGGTTTGGGGATCAAACCCAGGCTCATTTGATGGGGAGGTGGGGCTCTCAAGGAGGGACTGAGCTGTGCATTCCCAGGTTTGGAAAGCAGAGGCGGACTGCTGTGTTTCTGGGGCTTGATGGAGATGTCTGAAAACAGACCAAATGCTGCATTTGGGACTCGGAATGAAGCTGGAATTGGGACTCAGAAACAGCAGCTGATGTGTGATTTTGGCACTTTGGGCTCACTGAGTGGTGCAAAACAGAGATGAAATTTAGCACCTGGGGGGGGCTCAAAACCAGGCTTTCTTGACCACTGCTGGAACTCGAACTGTAAGGCTACCACACATTTTTCAGTCTTTGTAACAAGTTCTTTGTGCAGATCGAAAAGGGAGACGATCCCTATGTGTTTAAGCTCAGACGCGGAGGCCAGGCTGGCTACTTCTGGGGCCACTCTTTGCCGGGTAAGGAGCTGGCTGGAGGGCCAGGCCCAGAGAGTGGTGGTGAATGGAGTTAAATCGAGCTGGCCGCTGTTTATGAGTGGTGTTATCCAGGGGTCAGTACTGGGGCATAGCCTGTTCAGTATCTTTATTGATGACCTAATAAGAGCATTGAATGCACCCCCAGTAAGTTTGCAGATGGTGCCAAGTTGGCAGGAGATGCTGATCTGCCTGGAGGTAGCAGGCCGGGGATCTGGATAGGCTGGATAGCTGGGGTGAAGCCAATGGGAGGAGATTCAACAAGACTAAGTGCCTGATCCTGCACTTTGGCTGCAAAAACCCCATGCGATGCTACAGGCTTGGGGCAAAGTGGCTGAGACACTAGAAGAAACAGACCTGGGGGTTATTGGTTGATGGTTAGCTGAACATGAAGTAGCAGTGTGTCCAGGTGGCCAAGAAGGCCAATTGGCATTCTGGGTTGCATCAAAAACGGTGTTCCCAGCAGGAGCAGGGAACTAATTGGAACTCTGTTCTCAGCACTGGTGAGGCTGCACCTTGAGTACCGGGTTCAGTTTTAGGTCCCTCACTGCAAGAAAGACATCGAAGCCCTGGAGTGTGTCCAGAGGAGGGCAACAAAGCTGGTGAGGGCTCTGCAGCACAGGCCTTATGAGGAGCAGCTGAGGGAGCTGGGATTGTACAGTCTGGAGGAGAGGAGGCTCGGGAAAGACATTATTGCTCTCTATAGCTACCAAAAGGGAGGTTGTAGTGAGCTGGGAGTCAGCTTTTTCTTTCGTGTACCATGAAAAGAGCTTGTTGTGTTCTCTAACATCTTTATCAATGACATAGATGACGGAATCGAGTGCACCCTCAGCAAGTTTGCTGATGATACCTAGCTGAGTGGTGTGGTTGACACAGTGGAAGGAAGGGCTGCCATTCAGAGGGACCTCAGCAGACTTGAAAGGTGGGCCTGTGTGGATCTAATGAGGTTCAACACAGCAAAGTGCAAAGTTTTGCACCTGAGCTGGAGGAATCCCAGGCATCCATACAGACTGGAAGGAGCAGTCCTTGAGAGCAGCCCTGCATAGAAGGACCTGAGGGTCCTGATGGATGAAAAGCTTAACATGAGCCAGCAATGTGCTCTTGCAGCTCTGAAAGCAAATGCTATCCTGGGCTCCAATCAGAAGAGGGGTGGCCAGCAGGGACAGAGAGGCTTGTTCAGCCTGGAGAAAAGCAAACTGCAGGGTGACCTCATAGCATCCTTTCAGTATCTAAAGGGAACCTACAAACAGGAGGGGAGTCAACTCTTCGAAAGGGTGGATAACAGGACAAGGGGAAATGGTTTGAAGTTGAGGGAGGGAAGATTTAGGTTGGATGTCAGGGGGAAGTTCTTTACAGAGGGAGTGGTGAGGTGCTGGAACAGGCTGCCCAGAGAGGTTGTGGATGCCCCCTCTCTGGAGGTGTTCAAGGCCAGACTGGATGGGGTCATGAGCAGTCCAGTCTAGTATTAAATCCATGATGTCTCATAGCATATCTGAAATTGGTCCAGCGTATCATAGAGAAAAAAATGCCGACACAAAAGCTTAGTTTTCACTTTATTTCCATATGACCTTGTCAGAACTGACAGTCCAATATTTGCCTTTGCCTTTTTACTGGATGTCTGAAGTCAACTGATAGCTTACTGTATTGTTTTAAATCTTCGTTATGCCTCCCACATCACCATCTTGGGTTCTTATATCCATTTATCTCATCTTTCTCACTGTTTTGCCAGCAAACAGCTTGGCTGGATGATCTCCAGAGGTCCTTTCCAACCTCGACGATTCTGTGAAATAATGCCTTTAGAACAGAGACTTGTTCCGGCGTTCGTCTTTCTTTGTTCCTAAGTAGGACTGAGAAGAATCAGTTGACTCTTTCTGGTTATGTCTGGGAGCTTGACGCTTATTTTTTCACCTACTTAACTGTGAGACTTTTTTCTTAGCCAGACAGTGAAGTTGGTGTTGGAATGGTATCTGTGTGCTTTGACAGGAACTTCTTTTCTTCATTATCTCGTGCAGAACATGAAGATGGAGGTAAGAATTGAGCACACGTGGGATGGTTTACCTGTGAGCCACGACCCCGTAGCAATTGCACTTCAGTCGTATGATGCAGGACTGCTAATGCAAGTGAGTGCTCCCTTCTTCAATGATCCTCCAGCGCCACTTGGAGCGCCAGGGAAACCCTTCAGAAAACTGTGGGACTATGAAGGTAAGTGTAACTTCTGCTGCAAGCATCTGCTCTGTGGAGCCACTGACGTTCCTATGCAATTCCCATACCTGGGCTTTATTGAAGATTCTCTGGTTATTTTCTAAAACTTGTTCTAGTTTGACAGCTTTATCCTGAGCGCTCTGGAAAAGGCTGCTGGCAAAAAAACGTGGTTGTAACCAGCACCACGGTTAAGAAAGCTCCTGAAGTAACATGAACATCATGTTGTATTCAGCTATAAATCAAGAGAGAGACTCTAGTTTTCATCACATAAATGACAGCAAAGTGAGCGGTCAATAAATAGAAGTGTGCTGTTGCCTTTACAAAAGCCCTTGAGGTTGGGATTACAGCACAGCTCTTGAATTAGAAAGTGTCAGTCGCATGCACACAGTTATTCAAAGTCAGGGACGGCACGGGCCAGAAACCTTTGTGAAAACAATTGATTGTGAAGGCCTTGGAATATAGCAGAACTGACAACTAGTATAAAATATTGACAGCTTGTCTCTTTGTAAGTTGTAGAAGCATTTTTCTTGAGTGACGGAAGTGAGCAGTATCTAGAAGTTGAACTTTGTCCGTAAGTACAGCTTGCTTAAAAAGTCGTGAGTGCAATTTATGTTTCTTGTTTCAATGCTCGTGAAGCGTGCGCATGGTGTGGTGTGCAGTGCATGCAGTGCAGGGTACAGGAATGACTGCACTACGGAGGATGTACATTGTGGCAGATAAATGCACTAAACTTGGCGTCACGGTATGAAAAGCGTGGCTCTGATTTTTGGCAGTCATGGACAACACTTACTGTTGCTGCTTTCTGGCGAAAGAAGAGTGTGGAAAGTAAGTGGTCAGGGGCATTCATAACATACAGAACCTCACTGGTTTTAGATACCTGTTGGTTGAGTAAAAGATAAATAGCCTTTTTTTCCCCCTCACGTGTAACAGGAAGAACTTCCCTTAGAATTCGATGTGACCAGAACGGAAACCAAATGGAGGGGTAGAGCTCATCTGCCTTGGAATTATTTTCCACCAGGCATTAACAAGTTCAATGCCTTTGCAATCCACGGCTCAGGAGATCACAGAAAATATGAAGCACTTTATCCTGTGCCTCGACACAAACTTCAGGAAGGCCAGAAACCAGACTTGTAAGCATAAAATCAGTTCTTCTGTAATATATTTGCACTCTTCTTGGAGTACTTGTAGAAGACACCAATCCAGGTGCCACTGATATTTTAACTATACTGTTCAGCCTCAGATCCACTGTACTTCGTGTAAAGAACTTCCAGATAGCAGTAATTAGAGCTTGATTTCTGTGTTATCCCCTAGCTGCACAGCAAATGATGCATTCAATGTAATTTGCATGTTATCACCTTCTCATCTAAAAAAAAAAAATCAGAGATGGTCTGCTCTTTTCTCCTTGCCTACAGCACCTCTTGAAGTGCTATTTAATGTTAATTGTACCAGAGTAATAATATCCAGCGGGTCTCTTTTGCCTTAGAGATGGCTCTGAGTTATGGAAGAACTAGAGAAGACAGATGGAATTGGAAGTGTAATGAAAGGATGCCCACTATGAACAGCAAAACTAGAGCATGTTTACATTGTGCTGTGAGTGGACTTGTTTATTTTCAGAGTCTGCAACAAGTTAATAAGGCTGTTACTTGTGTGTGGGCAGTTAGTGCAAATGAACTAGCTGTACAAGAGTGCTGCAGTTCTCATGAAAACTTGGTACTCAACATAGAGATAGATGAGTAAACTGCAGAATGCCTGTAATAATTTTCAAGAAGGGTTGTTTTTTGTTTTCTAAGAGTATGTCTTCATAGAAATCCTGACTTGTTCAGAGATGAACAGTAAACGTATTTATGGGAAGAGGTCGCTCCATGCTGCTTTAATTGCTCTTAGCTGGCCTTCACATGTAAAATGGACACTACTTATTTAGAGAATTTCATTTACTTAAATGATGCTACCAGCTGTTCTGTTTACTGTTTGGCAGCTGTTTAAGTATTACTAAGAAATGAGCCTCAGTTGATTCTGCTTGGCAATGCAAAGGAGAATTCCTAGCAAGAACCAGTTTGTAACGTTTGAAAGTGAGATGCGGCCTTACAGGAGAAGAATACTTATTAGCTTCATTATCCTGTTCTGTCTCCCAGTTTTCTGTAAGGAGAGGTTCTCCTTGTGCAATGACTTTCCAATTGGTCAAAAGTTGTAAACGATATTTGGCTGCAGTGCAGATACGTTGTAGAGCAGGTAGTCATTTTGTGTTTGCTCTGACTGCATTTTTGGTCAACGTAAGAGCTCACCTCTAAACTCTGCCTTTTAACTTTGTACCATTGTTCCTGTTTGTAGCTCAGGATTTTGCCTTCTTTCCAGTACAAGATTTTCAGAAACAGTGTTTACATTCCCAGAAAGGATGGGAAAAAACATCAGTTAAGCCTACTGAGAATGTTCTAAGATGGTACTTTGGAACTTAATGTTTTTTGTTTCTCCTTTGTCTATAGTCATCGCCTGGAATTTTTCCAAGAGTTGAATCTGAAAGAACTAATGGGAGAAGACTGGAAGCAGCCTGAATCAGACATATGGAAGTCTCATACTAAATAGCAAACTGGATTGAGGCTTACGTTTTTGCTCGCATTAAGTTTGGATGCAAGTGCATGAGAACAAGTGATGTTGAGCAGAAACTATGGGAATGGAATGTTGTTTCTGCACTAGAAACTACATTAGAACTAACGAGATAAATATTTTTCTACATAGCTCTTTTTGGGAAGGTCTTTTTACTTCACCAGGGGTCTCTGATAGTCTTCGCATGCTCAGCAATAGGTGAAGTAATTTATAGCCACAGAAATTAGGTAGATGGAGTAACTTGTAGGTACACAGACTGCAGCTCTAGTCTGTCCAACCAATTCTTTGAAAGATATTTTTT